>NW_027058151.1:0-3000 GCF_011386835.1 Chrysemys picta bellii | reverse complement strand
CATAAGAACGTAAAAATGGCCCTACCGCGTCAGGCCCAAGGTCCATCTAGCCCAGTATCCCGTCTTCCCACAGTGGCCAGTGCCAGGTGCCCCAGAGCTAATGAACAGAACAGGGAATCATCAAGTGATCCATCCCGTCGCCCATTCCCAGTTTCTGGCAAACAGAGGCTAGGGACATCATCCCTGCCCCTCCTGGCTAATAGCCATTGATGCATTTATCCTCCGTGAACTTCTCTAGTTCGTTTTTGAACCCTGTTATAGTCTTGGCCTTCACGACATCCTCTGGCAAGGAGTTCCGCAGGTTGACTGTGCATTGTGTGAAGAAATACTTGCTTTTATTTGTTTTAAACCTGCTGCCTATTAATTTCATTTGGTGACCCCTAGTTCTTGTATTATGAGAAGTAGTAAACAACACTTCCTTATCTACTTTCTCTACACCAGTCATGATTTTATAGACCTCAATCATATCTCCCCTTAGCTGTCTCTTTTCCATGCTGAAAAGTCCCAGTCTTATTAATCTCTCCTCATACGGAAGCCGTTCCATACCCCTAATCATTTTTGTTGCCCTTTTCTGAATCTTTTCCAATTCCAATATATCTTTTTTTGAGATGGGGTGACCACATCTGCACACAGTATTCAAGATGTGGGCTTACCATGGATTTATATAGAGGCAACATGATATTTTCTACCCTATCTTTTAACCAGTTACCAATGCATAAGAGCACCTTCCCTCTTATCCCATGACAGCTTACTTTGCGTAAGAGCCTTTGGTGAGGGACCTTGTCAAAGGCTTTCTGAAAATCATAGTACACTGTAGCCACTGGATCCTCTCGGTCCAAGTCCTTGTTGACCCCATCAAAGAAGTCAACGTTCAGTGGTCCAGCGCTTCTCCCTGTTGTCTGCCTATGTCCCTGTCACAAACATACAACTAAGGGTAGCATAAACTCCCTCTTTACCCTGTAAAGGGTTAATTCCTCTTTTACCTGCCCTGTTCTCATTTGTGCCCCCTAAACTCGCACCCTGCTCTGCCACTGCCTGAATGTGCTGCAGAATGGGGGTCTCTTGCAGGGCAGACAACGCATTGCCTCTGCCCTGGTGCAATCTAGCCTAGCTGGGTCCTCCTCCTTCGAGGGGAAGGAGGACCGGTCATCAGGCTGAGCAGGGCTGACTTTGTCAGCTCCTTGGAGTTAGATGACTGGATTAAAGAGCACTAGATCAGCGTAATAAGTAGAAAAGCATATGCTTGTCCAAAAAGCCCCTGACAGATTGCAGCCTGCAGTGGTCTAAAGATGTACGGAGCAACTTGGCACCACATCAGCCAGTAAACCGATTGCCCACTGAGCTGAAAATACAGACGTATCAATTGCAAAACTGACTATGCAAAAACAGCAACAAAAGTCCGGTTTTTGATCAATACAACGCTGGCAACTGCACTGCCAAGGTCACCCACTGGGCCCAGAGATGCAACTCCTCCTCATTTTTATATTTTTATAGCACCTTTTATCCCCAAATGCGTTCCAACCCTACGCAAAGAGCAGCGCTGAAATGCAGCCACATCTGGGGGTCAGGGTGACAGCTGACCGGCTAAGTAGCAGATTGTAGAACAGGGAAGGCTGGGGGAAGGGATATTTCTCTAAGGACTTCCAAGGAAAACCCCATCCACTTGCAGAAAAAAACATCTCTGGCAGGTCCTGCTGCTCTAAGGACTTACCTGGAAGCCCCACACAGAATACTGTACGGTGTACGGAGCTCAGCTTCTCCAGCTATCTGAAGCCAATAGCAGGCTCACTGGAAATAGCTGCAACAGGGAGCTTAGAGGCCGTCATAGAGTGAAGGGCTGGGCCCATGCTGTCATTTACCAAAGAGTCCTGGAGAGTTCACACCAGGTGGTCCAGTCCCCACAGCCATCCGCTCCTGCACTCCATGGCTCTCAGTGTGGCAGTGAGGATCATATGCATACACAAGAGCCAGGCCCGGGCAAAGCAGCTAACTTTGGCAGGGCTGCTCAGAGGATTCAGGGGGCCTGGGGTATTCGGCCGCGGAGGGTCCCTGCCGCCGAAGACCCAGCACTTCGGCGTCAGGTCCCGGGGCGGAAGGACCCCCCACCGCGAGTCTTCAGGGCACTTTGGCGGCGGGTCCCGGAGTGGAAGAAGCTTCGGGGGCCCGGGCCCCGCGAGAGTTTTCCAGGGCCCCCGGAGCGAGTGAAGGACCCCGCTCCAGGGGCCCCGAAAAACTCTCATGGGGGCCCCTGCGGGACCTGGGGCAAATAGAAATGTCTCCTACAACAGCACTTTAATGTACACTAATGTAGGAAACTGCACTGCCTGGCTTCCTGCCCCTCAGTCATCTAGGCCCTAACATTCAGAGCTGAGCTACATTTCCAAATATATTGATTTCAGTTACAACACAGAATGCAAATTGTACAGTTCTCACTTTATATTACTTTTGATTACAAATATTTGCATTGTAAACAGATAAAAGAGGTGTTGGGCGGAAAAATCACTAAGCGGGCTGGCGCTGACTGGGCAGGATGTGTTGGGAGGGAAAGCCCAGAGGTGGGTTTTGCTGATTGGGCAGGAGGTGGTGGGCGGGGAAATCACTGAGGCAGCTCGTGCTGACAGGGTATGAGGCACAGGGCGGGAAAAGTCACTGAGGGGATTGGCGCTGACAGGGTAGGAGGTGTAGGGAGGGAAAGCCCAGAGGTGGGTTTTGCTGATTGGGCAGGAGGTGCTGGGCGGGGAAATCACTGAGGCAGCTCCTGCTGACAGGGTAGGAGGTGCAGGGCGGGAAAAGTCACTGAGGGGATTGGCGCTGACTGGGTAGGAGGTGTTGGGAGGGAAAGCCCAGAGGTGGGTTTCGCTGACTGGGTGGGAGGTGTTGGGCTGGAAAATCACTGAGGGGGCTCGTGCTGACTAGGTAGGAAGCGCTGGGTGGGAAAGCCCTGAGGTGGGTTTTGCTGATTGGGCAGGAGGTGCTGGGCAGGAAAATCACTGAGGCAGC
>NW_027058150.1:0-3000 GCF_011386835.1 Chrysemys picta bellii | reverse complement strand
GGGCGTACAGATTCAGGCTACGTCCACACCACACACTCTGTGTAGGGTACACGTGGCTACACGCCGCAGAGAAAAGCAAGCTCCATCCACGCTGCGGTGCATAGCTACAGGTGTCCGTGAAAGCCGCTAGTGGGGGAAGGCAGTGGGTAGAGGCTTCAGCAATTCCCTGCTGCTGGGGCCTTTTCCTGCAGCTGAGGCAGCAGGATGCTATGCTGCTGAAAGTAGCGGTGTAGCCAGGGGAGGCACTGCTTGGGCGAGTAGAGAGCTGTGTGGATGTATACACGGGTACATACTCACAGGAATGAGGCAGGCCTTTACTCGCCTATGCTTGGCCCTACTGTCTCCACAGCTTGCCTAAGGAGGTACCCATGTACATGGGCTACATGCTGCTGAAAGAAGTGTGCGGTGTAGACATTTCTTTGGCAGCCATTGGTCCTTACTCAGGCAAAACTTCCACTGATGTCCATGGGAGTGTTGCTGAGCAAAGACTGCAGGATTAGGCTCTTTGATATATTCATTTCTTTGTTGCTTTAAATGTGTGTGTGGGTGAATATGCTGTTAAAAGGGCCATTTTTGGCTTTTTAGATAAGCGTCCTGTACTTTAGTCTGTAATCTGATAAGACTGGAGAGGGACTGGCTGACTCAGGGGGATTGGTAATGGCAAGTAGTTCAAATCCAGCTGCATTGTGTAGTGGCTGAGGGTTGTTTGCACCTACTCACTCTTCAGTTGTCTCTTGGAAATTGTTTTGGCATTGGCCCTGTTTTCAGTGCACAGCTGTCCGTACACAACATTTCAAACAAGCACCGTTGTGCTTTCTCCTGTGCTGCCCCTGTACACAGGAAGAGCTCCCCGTAAACATCTGCAAAGCTGCCTCACTTCAGCTCCCTCCTTAAAACTCCTTCTGCTGTGATACCTACACAAAACTCAACAGTGGCTCACCAGTCAGAGTGCTGAGACCACTGCTTATCATGCTGATGAGTATTGTTTCCTTGGGCTCCCCCATCTGTCTGTATCCACCTGTTGTCTCTTGTCTTACACTTACATTATAAGCTCTTTGGGCCAGGGACTGTCTTTTTGTTCTGTGTTTGGCAGTGCCTAGCACAATGGAGACCTGATCTATGACTAGGGTTCCTAAGTGCTACTGCAGTACAAATAATAATAAAGCCCACCAGTACTGCTGGCAGTTTTCTTGGACGTTTCAGCAGAGAGGTCAAGAACTGAATGAGCATGGAAAGTGGATGACTTTCTCAGCCCCTAGAAGTGGCATCTCCAGGTCATGGTTGAGGCACATTGACAAGGAGACGGTTTGGGGACACGTGATCTAGTTAAATGGGGCGCTGGACTGTGAGTCAGGATTTTATTCTTAACTCTACCCAGGGCCGGCTCCAGGCACCAGCGTAGCAAGCAGGTACCTGGGGCGGCCAATGAAGAGGGGGGCGGCACGTTCGGCGGCAATTCGGCGGCGGGGCCGTCACTCCCTCTTGGAGCGAAGGACCTGCCGCCGAATTGCCGCCATAGAATGAAGTCGCGGTAGAGCTGCCGACGATCGTGATCACAGCTGCTTTTTTTTTTTTGCTGCTTGGGGCCCTGACTCTACCACTGATCTGCTGTAGACCTTGGGAAAGTCATTTCACCTCTCTGAGCTTGTTTCCCGTCCCACCCTCTGTCTGTCTTGTCTATTTAGACTATAAGCTCTGATTGTCTCTTATTATGTGTTTGTACAGCGCCTAGCACAATGGCACCCTAAACTCATCTGTAGTCTCTAGGCCCAGGTAATATAAATAAATAATAATTACAATTGACTGGGCAGCATGGAAAACCTTCATCTGTCACAACCCTTGTTTTATTATTCCTCTCGAGACACAGGGAGAGTCGGCACTTCTCAGAAATGTAAAATTAATACTGAAATGGTTTTTTTAAAACAAAACCTTGAGCCATGAAATTAAATAGCAACATATGGAGATGTGGTGAATAAAAATAAAATTAGACTGAGAAAAGGCCTTAAGCTTTTCAGCTTATCTAGCTCTTTGTGTGCTCTATCAGATGGCAAACACCTGCTCAGTGCATGGAAATGGGGAACAGGCTGTCAGGAGACTGCCTTCTACAAACAACCTTTCCTTTCAGGGTGGAATGGACTAGCAGGTCACAATTAGCTGTCTTGCAGGTTCCTGTGGTGTAAAATCACTTGCATTCAAAAATGCTGTATTCTGTCGCCCTCGGTTAAATGATGGAGTCAATCCTGACAGAGTAGTATTTTTTTTAAAAAGGGGCGTGTGTCTGTTGGGGTGGCGAGAGGAGAAAAGATATCATAGTTTTATTGCAACTGCATAGTTCTCATCTGAACAGGTATGTTTAAATCTTTCCACAGACATTAAAAGAGTGGTTAGTACTAGCTTCTTTGTGTTCTCTGATGGTTATTTTCGAGGCAGTTACACAATAACAGGACTTGGCACCTTTCATCCGAGGACCTAAAATTGCTGTATAAAGCATTAATTAACTGCCTCACAACACCCTTGTGGGATGGCTAAGTGGGTATTATAGCTATTTGGGGTAAACCGAGTCATGCAACCATAGGAACTAGAGAGAGAGGAAACCTATTAGTTCAGCTACTGGATTCCTTCCCTGGCCAGCCCTGAATTTTCCTTACATGACACTTTTTAGGGCTTTGTCCCATGTTCTTTGAAAAGACCCAAGCAGTGAGGCTTCCACTACTTCCCTAGGGAGACTGTTGCATAAACTAACATACTCAGGAGGATTTTCCTGCTAGTCAACCTCCAAAATCCCTTCCTCAATTCCAGCCCGTTGTTTTTATTTTTACCCTCCCTCTCTCTTGCCGCCCCTCTTTCTTGTCTTAGCATTTATACCTTGCAAGTATTTGTAGCATCTCCTCCCACTGCTGTTACTTAGCCCAGGCATCTAGTACATATTTATCGCTCTAAGTTTTCCTCATCAAATCATCCCTTATGTCCCCTATTCGTTTTAGTTGATTTTCTTTGAAC
>NW_027058149.1:0-3000 GCF_011386835.1 Chrysemys picta bellii | reverse complement strand
AACATTGAATTTTATGGGTACATAGTGGAAATGCTTGTATTGGTAAGACTCTGAGGGCAAGTCTGGGCCATGCATATAGTGGGCCTGAAACTGCAAGGCATTGAGTCTGCTATGATTTCAGTTGGCTTCAGTGCATGTGAGGGCACTCAGCACCATGTAGAATGGCCCTCAATGTCTGAAAGTAATTCCCACCTGCTGACAGGAATACCTGGGAAATACAGTGACTATGGCTGTAAGTAGAAAGGAATCTGGATGTTAATGAGCCAGGGAGTGTAGATAGATATGCAGATGTGAAACCCACAACTTTTCTCTGAATTTTATTTTATTGATTGATTGTATTTCGGTCACAGCTAGAAGCCCCAGTCAGGAACCATGACCCCACTGTGCTAGCTACTGTACTAACACAGAACAAAAAGACAGTCCCTGTCCCAAACTGTTTACAATCTATGTATAAGACAAGAGGAAACAGCTGGATAGAGACAGATGGGGAAGTACAAAGAAACAATGAGACAATATTGGTCAGCACACGAGAAGCCAAATCATTCTCAAATATTTTGTAGGCCTCACGTGGCAAAGTCAAGTTTCAAGGAGGGTTTTGAAGGAGGATAATGAGTTAGTTTTGCAGATATTTATGGGAGCTCCTCCCAAGTATGAGGGGCTGCATGGCAGGAAACATAATGGTTTATTTATTTTGTAAATGGTTCTGCAATTGGATGCATGTACTATCAATTTGCTATTTCATTAAAGGCCAGATTTTTAAACATATGTAGGCACCTAACTCTCATTTATTTCAGTGAGATTTAGGTGCCTAAATACCTTTAAAATCTGGCCCTAAGGACCTAAAATGGCAACTAGGCAGATCTTCCTGGCTATTTCCATATGTAGTTGCATGCCTGATTACATCCCACTGCACCCCTAAGGCGGGGTTTGAGATATCCGTACTCACGGTCAGTAGTATTAACTCCATGGATAGTCCCATTGACCTCAATAGGACTCCACGTGGAGTAAGGTGCTATTCACGGTGTGGAAGAGTTATCAGAAGACAGCCTTTAACAAATCCTTTGCAAATTTAGGCCTGAATCCTGCAGCTGCATTTGCAGTTGCCATTTCAGTGTTGGGCCGTTAGCCTAAGAAGTATTATAAAATCTTCATGCATATTAGCACTAAATTAATTAATAGGCAGCAGATTTAAAATAAACAAAAGGAAGTATTTATTCCCACAACGCACAGTCAACCTGTGAAACTCTTTGCCTGAGGATGTTGTGAAGGCCAAGACTATGACAGGGTTCAAAAAAGAACTAGATAATTTCACGGAGGACAGGTCCATCAATGGCTATTAGCCAGGATGGCCAGGGATGGTGTCCCTAGACTGTTTGCCGGAAGCTGGGAGTGGGCGACAGGGGGTAGATTACTTGATGATTACCTGTTCTGTTCATTCCCTCTGGGGCACCAGGCATTGGCCATGTCAGAAGACAGGATATTGGGCTAGATGGAGCTTTGGTCTGACCCAGTGTGGCCGTTCTTATGTTCTTATGTAAATTCATTGGGTAATAGAGTACCGTCCTCCAGGCCACATTTTTACCAGATGTGGAAGTCTCATGCAGTCCATCTAAAGGCACTAAGTTACAAATGGGAGAAGTTTTTGCATGTATTAAAGTGACTTGAGTGTGGTATTTTCAAAGCTGCATGAGAATTTGTAGGCCCAGTTCCTCTTCAGTTGAATAGGAATCGGGCACCCAAATCCCCGAGATGGCTTGAAAATCCCCTCCTCAATAACTAAAAGCAAAAAGGAAACGTCCAGGCTGTAAATTGCACTGAACGGATTTTTTCGCTATTTCCTTGTTGCTGTGTTGTACAAAGCAACAGATGCTGTGCTTGAAAAGTACCCAACTAATTTCTCTTCGGTGATCTTCATCCTGTGATAGCATCGGCCGTTCAACCAAAACGAATGTGCCTTATGTGTAACTGTATGAACGTTCATAGTGGAATAAGGTTCTGATCCAAAACCCTTTGAAGTGGAAAGTCGTCTGTTGACTTCACTGGGCTTTGGATCAGTCCGTAAATCAGGGTCATGTTGGCCGCATTAAAGAGATGGGAAGAAGGGTGTAGGGAACATTTCCAGCCCATGTAAGGACCAGGAACAATTGCATTCCTAGCACTAAGGAGAGCGCAGTGACTCCTCACTCCCTACTCCCCCAGGGGCAGACAGCATTCCAAAGGAGGTGGGGAGAAGTTGGGTCATGGCCCCACCTCAGCACCCCTCCACACGAGTCCACGTAGCATGCAGCATTTCATCAAGGGGTGCAGCAGCAGCTCTGCTCCTCCGGGGGCAGTATAGGCCCTTAGTTTTGGCTGAGCTTCGATGGCACAACTGAGTGGTCAGGAGGCAAAGTCTGCACCTCAAACACATTGCTATGAACCTCTGTCATCCCCGACAGTGGTATCACATGGAATACATTTGCATGCTGTCAGATCTGTGATTCAAATGTAGAGTTGCCTGCATGGTGCAGCCCTGAAAAAGGTGAGGCGGATAAAGTATACATCTTAATGTTGTCAAAATGTCATTGGCCCTTCTTTCTTAAGTCCCTCCTCAGCATACCCTTCAATGTCTTCAGGTGCAGTGCCCTGAATGCATACTAACTGTATGTTAATGAAGGAAAAATACAATCCAAAGCACTTGTAAAAATAGAAATAACTCAATATATTAGATGCCAGAAAATCCATCTCAGCTTGTCATCCTGGCCATGTTTGGAAAATGCCATGGTCGCAAAATTGCACATGAAAAATCTTCCTAGACAGTTAATAAATTCTCACTTTAAAGTTCTGCAATTACTGCATATATCTCCCATACCAAAAATGAGAAGCAGTGATTAATAGTAATGTCTTATACTGTCCTTGCTCCAAGGAGTAAGATTCAAAATTACTTTTACATTTACAGATTCAGGGACAGATTTTCAACACCCAGCAGTTCCCTCTGAGAAGAATAGGAGTGCTGGGGCT
>NW_027058148.1:0-3000 GCF_011386835.1 Chrysemys picta bellii | reverse complement strand
TTAAATACCGATGCAAAATATTCATTTAGATATTGTGCCATGCCTAGATTATCCTTAATCTCCACTCCATCTACAGTCTTAAGCGGTTCCACTTCTTCTTTCTTTGTTTTCTTCCTATTTATATGGCTATAAAAGCTCTTACTGTTGGTTTTAATTCCCCTCGCAAGGTCCAACTCTACTCGGCTTTTTGCTTTTCTCACTCCATCTCTACATGCTCTGACCTCAATAAGGTAGGTTTCTTTGCTGATCCCCCCCTCTTCCATTCCCTGTACACTTCCTGTTTTTTCTTAATGACCCCTCTGAGATGCTTGCTCATCCAGCTCGGTCTAAATCTCCTGCCTATGAACCGTTTTCCCTTTCTTGGGATACACGCCTCTGACAGCTCCTGCAACTTCAACTTGAAATAATCCCAGGCGCCTTCCACCTTTAGATCCTAAATATGTTAGTCCAATCCACTTCCCTAACCAGTCTCCTTAATTTATTAAAGTTAGCCCTTTTGAAATCGTAAACCTTAGTCTCCGATTTAATTCTGTTAATCTTTCCATTTAGTTCAAACTGAATTAGCTCATGATCACTTGAGCCAAGGTTGTCCCCTACAACCATTTCCTCAACGAGGTCCTCACTACTCACCAGCACCAAATTTAAAATGGCATCCCCCCTCATCGGTTCAGCAACTACTTGATGAAGGAATTCATCGGCTATTACGTCTAGGAAAATCTGAGCCCTATTATTGTTACTAGCATTTGTTCCCCAATCTATATCTGGGAAGTTAAAGTCTCCCATGATTACACAGTTCCTATTAGTATTTACTTCCCTAAAAACGTTAATGAGTTCTCTGTCCATATCCAGGCTAGTTCCCGGCGGTCTATAGCACACCCCAAGCACTATCCCAGGGGAGGCTCTAGTAGTTCTTTTACCCAATGTGAGTAATGCCCAGACAGACTCCGTCTTATCCATTCCATTGCTTATTATTTCTTTACAGTTTACCTCATTATTGACATACAATGCTACTCCCCCACCTTTACCTTTGATCCAGTCTTTCCTAAACAGCACATACCCTTCCATACCTGTACTCCAGTCATGACTACTGTTCCACCACGTTTCAGTTATTCCTACGATATCCGGTTTCATTTCTCGGACCAGGAGATCCAATTCCTCCATTTGTTACCTAGGCTTCTCGCATTGGTGTATAAACATCTTAATTTATGCCTTTTGGCCTCTCTCACATTCGTTCTCCCATTTGATATGGACACCGTACTGCTAGTATGACCCATTAGTCTGGTATCCACCGCCCCCTCCTTATGTCCAATCTCTTCCCCTTGGCTGTATCTGTTCTTATCTCATTGTTCTCCCTCTCAATGTTATAATCTGGTGTGGAGATTAACTGGACATCTCCCAACCGTCTCCCCCAAATTCCTAGTTTAAAGCTCTTTTGATGAGATGAGCCAGCCTCCCTCCCAGAAGTCTATTTCCTTCCCTACTCAGGTGAAGTCTGTCCCGTGAGAACAGTTTTCTGTCCCCGAAAGCCTCCCAGTGGCCATACATCCCAAAGCCCTCTTTATAGCACCACTCCCTTAGCCAACTATTTGTCATCACAATCCTTTCACCCTTTTACTGCCCTTCTCTAGGAACAGGCAGAATCCCACTGAAGATGATCTGAGCCTCGAATTCCTTAAGCGTCTTCCCCAGCCTGGCATAATCTCCCTTGATTACTCTAGCGAGAACCTAGCCGTATCATTTGTTCCTACGTGAAGGATGATCAAGGGTTTCTTACCTGCTCCTTTTAGGATCCTTTTCAGCCACAATTCCACATCCCGTATCTTAGCGCCCGGGAGACAGCACACCCTTCTGTTCTCTGGGTCCGCCCTGGTTACAGGCCTGTCCAACCTCCTCAGTAAGGAGTCCCCAATCACATACACTTGCCTTTGCCTGGTGGCAGTGTGATCTACTAATCTATCCCCTGTTCCCTCTAGTTGCAACCCTTGTCCATTCCTATTTTCCCTTATAGTCCCCCTTACGTCATCCTGTATCCTCCCGGGACCCAGAACTGGTGCTGTCTCCATCAACTCCTCCCCTCTTTCTATGGGACTAGCTGCTCGTCTCTTTTTCCTCACCCTGCCCCCTTCAGTTACCACCTGCTGCACCCCTTCCTCGTTCTCCAAACACCCAAACCTGTTCCTGAGCTCTATTTCTCCTTCACTGGCCCTCCTTTTCCTTTGCCTGCTTCTCACAGTCACATGCTTCCACTGCCCTTGTTCTCCCCCCGACATTCCCCCCTCACAGGTCTTAGCCCCTGCTACCACCTGTGCCCCTGAGCATTCCCCTTCAGCCCCCACTTGCCTTTGCTCCATCAGGTGCTCGAACCCCCTTCTAAACTCTATCAGGGTATCTACCTGCATCTCCAAGCCTCAGATCTTTTCTTCCAGCAGTTCTATTAGGCGGCATTTCATGCACACATACCTCTGTTCAGGTACCGCTGCTAGGACCATGTACATACCGCAGCTGCCGCATGCAATCATCTGCATTGTGTCACCTGCGGCTTGGCTCATGGCTGCTGTTGCCTGGGCCCGCCTGCTCAGCTGTGCCCTCTGCACCTGGGGAAACACAGCACACAGGGCACCATGCCCTCCTGCCTCCCCTTCCACCTCCTCCAAGGGAACTCCCACTCAAACTCCTGTTAGCAGCCCTGTTCGCTGCCTCCTGTGCCGCTGCTCGCAGCTGTTGCCGCTGCCTGGCTGGGTGGCCGCTTTTATAGGCCCTCTCCTCAGCCAAGCTCCACCCCCAATGAGGGCTCAGCTGCCCGCCCAGCACGCTGCCCCTACAGGCCTCTACACATACAAGTAATACAAAGACAGACGCAAATACAGGTACCTTCTCCTCCAATGGAACACCCACTCAAAGATCTGTGTGTGTCAGGGCACTGGGGGTCTGTGTGGGGCATTGTTTAGTTGTGGTGGTGGGGCTGTGGGGAAGGGCACTGGGAGGGAGGGAAAACCCATA
>NW_027058147.1:0-3000 GCF_011386835.1 Chrysemys picta bellii | reverse complement strand
GTAGGGACTAAAGTAAAGTTCAGGCTGAAACTGTGGCTGTATCGAGTGCCGCAGGACCCCAACTTTATTCAGCCCCTTCATGCAAGAGGACCTAGCTGTGGGAGGTGCCACACATCAGAAATACCCGGTCAGTGATCAAACAATAGCCAGCCCCATTTCTGGGTCAAGCACTAAGTACGTTTTCCTCATTCCACATGCCTCATTCTAGCTTCACCACCCAGATTGGGATCCCCAGTAGTTCCCTAGTAAATTGAAAATGGATGGATCATTTTCATAATTGGGAATGTGGCAGCTACTTGCTGTATGCATGGGACGAATGATCAGGGCCACGTCACCGGGGCTAAAGTCCCCAACTGATACTCCACAATGGCGTTCCATGAGAAATTTCGCTGACAGTGTAGTCACATATCACCAATATGGGCCCAAAGTAAGTAACAGGAAACCATTCTTGAGTTACCTTTGTGTACTGGCCGCTTATACCCCTGATTACTCCTTGCACCTGCAATGTCACTAGAAGTGGCAGGGAAAACACGCTCTTGAGGAATGTTCTCAGCAGGACCCATCTCTGGTGGGAGCTCATGGCCTTCACCACATGCTTTTTGCTGGTAAAAGGAAGAAGCCTGGATTGGACTTTGAGGTGCTGAAGCGTAACGGAGGCATCAGATGGTGAGGACATGAACTGAGGGTTATGCTGAAGGAGTGTGAGACTAAGAGACATCTGGACTATACAAGAGAACAAGATCATGTGAACAGTAACAATGTAGAAGAGTAAGACACTGGCAAAGATTAACAGAATACAGGAAAAGCACGGGAGGGCAGGGACTGGTGACCCGAATAGTAAATCCGGCTCAGAAACGCTACAGAAGAGAGTGAAGGAAATGACTCAGCTGACACCTCCAGAAAGAAAATCATCTCAAAATGTCTGCAGAGACTCTTGGCTTTGAATCACATGTGGAGTAAAGAGGATTATAAAGTTACTGGGTAGAAAATCATCAGTCAGCCATGCAATAGTCCCCCAGCTCCTCCCCAAAGAGTCCTCAGCATCTAAAGAGAAAAAGGCATGAAGTGAGGGACTGCTATTGGCAACTCTGGTCCCACCGAGCATGGAGTGAGAAGCCAGGTGTGAAGGCTGGGCAGTTAAATGAGAAGTCACGTTACCTCAGCTCGATAATGATGGCCATGGCCTGGAGCCGTATGGTGCTGGAGAGAGAGTCCCGGGGTTCTTTCTTAATCATCTCCTGTAAGTCACAAAGGGGCAAACATAGTAAATGAGACACAAGTGCTCCCAGCATCAGTCCTACTCCCTCACACATTCATTGAGGAGGTTATACAAAGAACTGGCATCACAGCTAACTCTGGAGGCCTCAAAAAAGGCTAAATTAGCCACAGGCTTCTCCGGAGTCTCCAATAAATCCCCAGCTAAAAGAACATCAAATATTCCAAAAGTAACAAGGAGCCCAGCCAAAACCCAGGATCTTCCTTTCTGATGGAAGAGCTCCCAGATCATGAAGCTGCTCAGCCAGTGGTGTTGTCCAAAGGGATCTCATCCATTTCTACCCAGCCACAAATTCACTCCCTCATTTCCTCATCCATCTCTGTTCACTCATCTCCTACTTCCCACCAACTAGCATCCTCTCTCTGTCCATTCACACTAATATTTCCAGTCAATCAGCACTGACCTCAATTTTACACACTGAAATAATTGCTTCAGTGTATACAACAAAGTTCTTTACAACTCTCCAGATTCCATGGACCCTAGCATGGGGTTAGCAGCTAAGTATTCTCCACAGTTCATCAATCTTTTCCAACCAACAACACGGACCCTGTGTATATTATTTACTCACCACTATGGCTCCTGCAGTGTCTGATGCAAAGTTGTGAATAAAAAAGTCAGGCATGTTATGCCAGTCGATGCTCTTGCTGAGAACAAACAAGAGTCTTAAGAAACTTTTTTTCATAATGAAATCCTAAACCAAAATGAGAAAAAATATATATCAGGGTGAAAGGGATTTAGATAGAGAACATCATTGGGTAGAATATTCTACCTTCATTCAAAACCCCTCCACACGGAACACCTGGTAGATAAATTAACAATGTTGCAGAGCAATGAATAGTCAGGATCAGAAATCGTGGTGAGTTGAGGATGATGATGTATCCGGGCAGCACCTACAATATACTGGGCTCTGTCTGCAAACAAAGCAAGACACAGGCCCAGCTCCCAAGAATTGACAGTCTAAGAAGGGTTCTGATGGCTTCCAGCAGAATGTTGGATTGTGTAGGACCTGACTGTGTGAGCTACTTGTTCAGAGAAGGGTTGGATCAAGGAGAACAAGCAGAACAGCAATGGGACTCCATGTGGAGGACTCCACACAGGGCCTGTTTTCTGTAGGACAAGTAGCCAGATGTAGCGTGACCATGTGTAATAAATGAAGGGGGGGGGCTCCCTTTTATGAATACCCAGCCAGCCAGTTAGCTATAAAGTCCCTCTTGGTGGCTGTTCTCTGCTTGCTTTACCTGTAAAGGGTTAACAAAGTTCCCCAGCTAAAGGAAAAGGAGTGGGCGCCTGACCAAAAGATCCAAGGGGAGGGCTAAAACTTTTTAAAATGGGGAAAAAACTTCTCTTTGTCTGTGTCTATTCTCTGGAGACAGGACACGGAGCAGCAATTCTGTGTAAGGCTGGAACCAGGTATGAAAATTCATCTTCCATACCGAGAAAAATCATTGGACAGAGAATGTTTAACTAGACGCGATCAGGTTTATTTCTTTATTTTGGCTTGTGGATCTCCTCTGTGCTAACCCCAGATACTTTTGTTTTGCTTGTAACCTTGAAGCTGAACCTCAAGAGAGCTATCTTGATGCTTAATTTTTGTAATTGTTTTCTTTTAAGATCTAGCAAAAAGCCTAAGTTCCAGATGTACTTTCTTCCTTTTTGTTTTTAACAAAATTTACCTTTTTGAAGAACAGAATTGGATTTTTGGTGTCCTAAGAGGTTTGTGCATG
>NW_027058146.1:0-3000 GCF_011386835.1 Chrysemys picta bellii | reverse complement strand
GGTGGCCTCATTGGTTCTAACTGTCGACATTCCTATGCTGCTCATAGACATTGCGGATGCTCCATCCAGCTGGATGGTGTACACAATGATACCATCCAAGTAGAAGAAACATCTGCTTAAGTCATTAATCTCTGAGAGGCAGCAGGCCCCTGGGTCATCCCAAAAAGCTGAACTGAACTATAATGACGCAGCCCAATAGTGAAGGTTATCTTTATGCAGAACTTCCGTAAGAGAACCTGGCAATATCCACTGGGCAAATCCAGAGTACTGGATTCCTGAGCACCCCCAAATTGGTCCAGAACATCATCAATCTGTAGGATTGGCGGTGTATGTTTTTTGTAACAGTATTTAGCTGTCTAACAATCCCACAAAAGCAGTGTACTTTATCTTCCCTTGTGACTAGAAAAACTGGTGATGTCCATGAGATGGCCAAATCGCTCTCTTTTTGACCTGTAACAGGTTTTCTACTGTCTTGGCACAGCTGTGCAAGAGGGTCTCTGTTTATGGGGTGTATATCTCGATGTATCGATATAGTGCTGTCAAATGAGCCCATCCCAGCTTGGTGGTAAGTCCTATAATTAAGATGCCTTTGTAACTGGACAACAGGATATTCACATCCTCCAAGGGCACTGTTGTATCAGTCACAGAAGATGAAATTGATACATTGGTGTTAGTGTGTAATTCAGCACGATCTTCATCTCACCCTGATGTTTGATTACGCACATGGAATCGCCATCGGATTCCAGTCTACAAAAATCTACTCCCAAACTGGACCATATCAGTGACCACAAAGGGGTGTCCCCTGCTGAGGCACCAATATGTACAGTGAGATCTGCCTTGCCTTTAACTGACAATTCTTGGCCCTCAGTTCCGTGGACAGGAAGCTGATGAGGATAGGTCAGGGGGATATTTGCTCAAAGTTCTCAAGTCACTAGAGAAACAGCAGCTCCCATAGCCACTAAACCAGGCAGCAGCTGTCTGATTCACAGTGACCCATACAACACCAGCAACAGAGGTAATGCTACTTCAGTAAATGGCCTTTGCTCTGCTTCAGTTAGTCCCTATTCTAGTCTGATTCACCAGACCGAGGCTAAAACGAAGTCCATCCTGTCGTGTGGACAGAATTGGATCTGAAATGGGCTCCCAGAGTTCATTTACTCAAGGCTGCAGGAATAAAAGCTGTGCTCAGCAATAATTACAGATGCTAATAAGGAGCTATCTGAGTGAAAGACAAACGTCACTCGGGGGGGGGGGGTGAGTGTCCTGGGGGCGGCTGTTGCAGGGACCTTGTGGCAGCCTGAGGCCAGTTACCAATTCTCAGGGAACGCTAACCTGTATTGTACTGTGCAGCCACGAGGTGGCGCTGTGTGTAACAGACCCCAGCCAGACCTAGCAGAGCATTACAGGGCCTTGTGATGGACACACCTGGTGTGTATCTGGCTGAGAGGGAAGCTCTGTAGACAGTGCGTATCTGCCACAGCAGGATGAGGGCAATGGTGGAGGCCGGGTGCTATTGCCTACCTCTGCTACGGCCAGAGGAGACTCTGACTTACAGAGTACAAGCTGTTCTGAACTACGCCGGGCTGAAGACTAGGAGGGGATTTTGCCCACCACATGAACTACACAGGACTGTGGGGAACACAACTCCTGGTCTCTTCATTTTTTCACAGTTCAGTGACAAGAATAAAAATATGGCCAAGGGCCTTGTAGGTTTCCTTGTGGCAGCTGGCCAGGAAGTGCCCCCTGGCTGGAGAACATAACCGAGTGTTAGCCATGGTCAAGCCTGCCTTTAGGTAGAGGTCGGCTTTGGGTAGACCAGGGGAAGGGAGGTCATGGGGCCGGCCCTTTAGGGGGAGTCAGGGCCTAGCCTACCTATGACAGGCTCCTGTAAGGGAGAACCAGCCAATCCAGCCCCACCCTGGAAGTAATTAAATCCCTAGGTGGCTGGTTGGCAGCTAAACAGCTAATGAGCCTGATAAAGGGTTACCCGGGCTCAGCTGAAGGGTCCTAGAGACAGGAAGCCACTGAGGAGAGGAGAGGAGATCCGATCCCATCCCATCCCATCCCAGGAGAGCTCCCAGAGCAAAGACCCTGGAAGGGGTGCTCCTAGAGAGAGGAGCTCCCCTAAGGGAGAGGAGCTGCCAGAGATGACATTGATAGAAACAGCAGCTGAATGAAGACAGAGCCCTGCACGTGAGGGCTGCAGGGAATAGAGGTACAGTCTGACCTGAACCCAGCTCTGGGAAGGAGGGCTGGGGGCTCCTGACTCAAGGAGAGTGAGGGCCTTGAGTTCGAGCCAGAGGCTGGAGCAGAGTGAAGGAAAAGATTTTATTTTGGGGTTTAATTGAACTCAGAGTGGACCCCAGCAGGGGACTTTTGTCTCAGAGCTTTTGGACTGTGTGGAGCAGTTTAAGGAGTTCTGAAGAGGGTAAACTGAGGCAGGGCAGTGGCAGGGCCACCCAGAGCCAGCTGAGGAGGAGCTTGGGGGTGCCACACCATGATGAGTCTGCACAACTGCCCCCCCCCTTTAACAGAACTGCTGCCCATTCCCCATGCGGACAAAGCCTCCCTCTCTCCGGTCTGTCTGCGTGGGCCCAATGGAGCCTGCGTCCCTGAGTGTGAACCTGGAGCAGCTGAGCACAGGGTGGTGCCTCCCACCTGACTCCTGGCCTCCTCATCCCAGCTCCCCGGTGGTTCCCTCTTCCCTGAAACCTGTGGCTGTCTCTGAGCCTGCTCCCCCTGCCCCACCCTGGGGGTCCTGAGCCCCCTGATGGCTGGATGCTGAACTGGGGTGACCCAGGGCCCAGCACGGCACCAGCAGTGTCACTACAATACTGTCAGACCCAGCCGTACAGGCATCAGGGTGCACTGGGATCCTGGCACTACCTCAGCGTTTGCGGCTCCCCTTGCGGGGCCTGGTCCGCACTCAGACCGGGAGCCCTTCAGGGCCGGCAACCTCTTGTTCTGTCTCTGCAGGGCCTGGCGCACTCACGGGCGTGA
>NW_027058145.1:0-3000 GCF_011386835.1 Chrysemys picta bellii | reverse complement strand
CAGTGTGGAGCCAAAGCAGTTTTTCATTGATGGACTTTACGTAGACTCAGGGTATGTCTACACTACGGGATTAATCTGAATTTATATAATTCGGATTTGAAAAACAGGTTGTATAAAGTCGAAATGTATGCGGCCACACTAAGCACATTAATTCGGTGGTGTGCGTCCAAGTACCGGGGCTAGCGTCGATTTCTGCACCGTTGCACTGTGGGTAGCAATTCCATAGCTATCCCATAGTTCCCGCAGTCTCCCGCGCCCATTGGGATTGTGGGTTAAGATCCCAGTGCCTGATGGGACAAAAAACATCGTCGCAGGTGGTTCTGGGTACAGCCTCACCTCCTCCCTCCCTCCTCCCTCCCTGCATGAAAGCAACGGACGGCAGACAACCATTTTCGCGCCTTTTTTCCTGGGTGGGTGAACACTGCAGACTCCATACCACGGCAAGCATGGAGCCCGCTGAGCTCAAGACAGCAGTCATGAATATTGTAAACACCTCGCGCGTTCTCGTGGAGTTTATGCTCAGCCAGGACCAGAAAAACGAGGCGAGGAGGCAGCGGCGGCGGCAGCGCAGCGACAAGCATGATGAGGACATGGACACAGACACGGATACAGAATTCTGTGAAACCACGGGCCCCGGTGTTTTGGAGATCATGTTGTTAATGGGGCAGATTCTATCCATGGAACGCCGATTCTGGGCAAGGGAAACAAGCACAGACTGGTGGGACCGCATAGTGTTGCAGGTGTGGGACGATTCCCAGTGGCTGCGGAACTTTCGCATGCGTAAGGGCACTTTCATGGAACTTTGTGACTTGCTGTCCCCTGCCCTGAAACGCCAGAATACCAAGAAAAAAGCATATGTCCTTGGCTTCTCACATTTATCTCCAGACTTCTTCCCCTTGTCCAGATCTATTCAACCCCCAACAATCTTCTATTCATTTAACATTCTGAAACTTTTCACTTTTAAAGTGAGGTAAGGGATTGACTCTGTGTACACAACTCTACAGAGGGACAATAGAGTTGAGATCTGTTATTTCTCACCTCTATATATTATTTATTTATTTTAAAACATTTTTGCTGTTAACAAGCATGTTACCTCTGGAGAAACAAATCCACAGTTTGAGAACTGCAAAACTAAGCATCTCTGATGGTATCTTCTAGCCTGAGCACTGAGTCCCATTGGGTAGATAGAAAGATTAACCTAAATAATCTATACAGAAGCCTCTGGAACCCCATAAGATTGGGTCCCTAATCCATGAACTATTGAAACTCATTTACAAAACTTTTCTTAAACATGACATGAATATATTGTCTCATACTACAGATTTAAAATTTAGAATTCCTATTCCATGATGAGATATAATGTATCTTAATTAAAACGATCTTTCCCTCAAAAATCCGATTTAAATTTAAAAAATCCGATTTTTTTAAAAAAGTCATTGATTTTTATCCACCCTGACAGCGGGGCATGGTGCGGGGGGGGGGGGGGGGGAGCACAACGGGGTAGGAGCTAGGGTTGGTCCTTGGAGGGGCCATGGGTAAACTGCAAGCGCAGCAGGGCTGGGGAGGGGGTAAACAGGATCCCTCCCGCCCCTGCCCACATAGAGTGGGTACCTACCTTCTCCCTGGTTCTAGCCCATTCTCTTTGTCTCTCTCTGCACTGAGCTGAGGGTGGGTGTGCACTGAGCACAGGGCTGGGGGTGCAGGGTCTGGGAGGGAGTTAGGATGCAGGAGCAGCCTGGGGGTTGGGGTGCAGGGTCTGGCCAGGAGCTAGGGTGAGGGAGGGGGCTCCAGGTTGGGGCAGGAGCTTGGGGTGTGGAGTGCTTACCTGGGGCAGCTCCCATTTGGTGCAAGGGGTGCAGGTGGGAATGTGGGGTGTGTGTTCAGGAGCTCCCGTTTGGTGCTCAGGGTGGGGGTGGGGATGTGGGGGGGTGCAGGAGTGAGGGCATGGGGTGTGGGGGCTGAGTATGTGTGGGGTGCAGGGGGCTGAGTGTGTGTGAGGGGGGTGCAGGAGTCAGGGCAGAGGGCTGAGGGTGTGGGCTGGGGTCGTGGGGGTTCTCCCAGCCCCCTGCCCTGAGCAGCTCACGGCAGGGGGCTGGAGGGGGTATGTCCCGATTGTACCCCCTTTCCCAAGGCCCCACCCCTGCCTCTTCTCCGCCTCCTTCCCCAGCGGCGAGCACACTGTGGCCCTGCTCCTCCCCCCTGTTCAGTGGTGGGGGAAGCGCTGGGAGCGGGAGGGGCGGGAATGTGGGGCGCTCAGGGGAAGAGATGGGGGAGGGGGGAGCTTGGCTGCCGGTGGAGCCTGCCCTGCTGCAGGAGCCGGCAGGATCGAGCTTCTGCCTCCTGCCCCCGCAGGAGAGAGCGGTGGGCAGGGGGTGGAGAAAAGCGGCCGGGCCCGGGCTCCTTTGGAGCGTGGGCCTGGTGCCATGGTGGGTACTGCCCAAGGCCAACCACGCCCATGGAGAATCCGGAGAGGCAGTGAAAACCACAGAGGCCAGATCATTCACACCTAGCAATCAGTGACCAAGAGGAAGGAGATTTTTTTCCCCACCTGTCTGCAGAGAAGCAGAGCAAGCCCCAGCCTGAGAACAAAGGAAAAGATGTCAGGTGAGGGGTTAAGTGCTGGCCTCTGGAGAGACACGGGGCTCTCACCTTGGTCTGACAGAGACAGAGCCAGTGGCGGCCATAGCAGCGTGGCTGGTGATTGCACTGGCTTGGCCAGGTGGATGACGTCTCTGAAGCTTTATTTCTCTCTGCCAACCTAAGGAATCCTGCTGCTGTCTTTGCTTGACTAATAACCCCAATTCCATTATGAAAGGGCTGCCAGGTGTCACTGCAGATACTTGCTGAGGGGCATTGGTCCCTGTAGAGTGACTGTCTGACGAGGAGCCTGCCTCAGTTGGACTCACTGGGCAGAGCTGCTAGTATGAAATGGGAGTGTTGGAGCCAGAAGTGGAGTCTCAGAGGCAGTGAGGCCATGTGATCGACCCTCCAGGAAGAGTG
>NW_027058144.1:0-3000 GCF_011386835.1 Chrysemys picta bellii | reverse complement strand
CCTGTCAGAGACTCAAAGGCCCCGAGGAATCTGGAGGAATTAAGGGCACCTGGAACCAGCACTACTTCCACCCATCACCTGCCCACCACTGAGGGATAAATTCACCTCCTGAACCCCAGAATGGAGTCTTCTTGTCCTTTCTAGTAACCTCCAGTGCCAACCCCCCTCCTTGAAGGATGAGCTCCTGCTATCTCCCCCTCAGTGCCCTTGACAGCTGTTCCACCTCCAAACCAAACCTCAAGTTATCAGAACCCTCTTCTGCACCCCCAACCAGGTTGGGCATCGAGGCGGCTCTAGCGGGGGGGCAGGAGGGATTCTGCCAGAAGTGAAGTGGGTTGAGGGGAGGTTGAGATCTTGCCCCAAGTCATCCCAGACACTAATGCTAAGCCACAGGATGGCAGCATCTAGTGTCAGTGGAGTCCAAGCACTATTTCAACCATACAGTTTTGGATCAACTCCCCACAAGGGGAGGTGAAGAGCACCCCCAGCAACACACACACACACACACACACACACACACACACCACTCCTGGTGGTGAAAGGGGAACAGGAGAAAGGACAAAAGAAGTAAGAGATGAAGAGAAAGGAAGGAGGGACGGAGGAAAAGGTAAAACGAAAAGGACAAACCCTAATGTCCCCAGTGATTCTACGGGACAAAATCCCAGGGAGGGAATAAAATTCTGCCATCTTAAACTACTGTTTTCCATGCCTAGAATTCAGCTGGCACCAGATGGATCAGACTGAGCAGGTTCCAAAACCTCTTGGAGGCACTTACTTTCCTCAAAGAGAGACCTCAAGGAGGAGACTTGCTGAAGCAAAGCCAGAGGGGTCTCTGAGGTTTCCCTGGCCCTCATGTCAGCATCTCTCTCTGATGTCAGCATCTCTCTCTGAGATCACCACCTCCCTAACACATTTGACCAATAAGCTGACGTCCTGCAAAAGGCCTTTCTGATGTCACTGCCACACCCAACCAAACCCTGAAGTGCTAATGTCCTCCTGCTGGCCTGACACTTTGAAGGTTTGAGCTACTCTGTGTGAATCACCCCACTCAATGGATCTTCATTCTAGGAAGCAAGCTGGCTAGACAATAAAACATCAGAGGCTGCTCCCAATGCTACACTCCGTGTTTCCAAAATTACTACACTTTATGGCCAGAAGAGACCTTTAGAGCATCTAATCTAAGCCCCTGCATATCATGGGCTTCCTGTATAGTACAATAGTTACTTTTTGGGTACAAACATTCCAGAAAGGTATCTAGTCTAAATTAAATGATATTAAGAGATGGAGAATCCATCACTTTCCCTTTTAGTGAGTGCCAGGGGGCTCCATTTCCCCTTCCACTAGCTCCCCATTTACAGTGAGCCAGAGCAGTACCTGCAGCAGGGAGCGGGAGTTCCTGAAGGCCTCAGAGGCGCAGCCCCTGCAGTGTCTCAGGCACGTGGCGTAAGTGCAGGATGATGCGGAGCTGGTGCATCATTTTGGCCCTGACGTCCTCCTGCTGCAAGGGAACGAGAACCTGTCAGAGACTCAAACGCCCCGAGGAATCAGGGGGAATTAAGGGAACCTGGAACCAGCAGTATTTCCACCCAGCACCTGCCCATCAATGAGAGATGAATTCACCTCCTGAACCCCAAAATGGAGTCTTCTTGTCCTTTCTAGAAACCTCCAGAGCCAACCCCCCTCCTTGTAGGGTGAGCTCCTGCTACCTCCTGCTCAGTGCCCTTCACAGATATTCCACCTCCAAACCACAGCTTAAGTCATCAGAACCCTCTTCTCCACCCCGACACAGGTTGGGCTGGGAGGCGGCTCTAACAGGGTGTGCAGGAGGGATTCTGACAGCAGTGAAGTGGGTTGCAGGGAGGTTGAGATCTTGACCCAAGTCATCCCAGACACTAATGCTAAGTCACACAATGGCAGCATCTACTGTCAGTGGGGTCCAAGCACTATTTCAACCCCACAGTTTTGGATCAACTCCCCACAAGGGGAGGAGAAGAGAACCATCAGCACCACACACACACACACACACACACACACCACTCCTGGTGGTGTGAGGGGAACAAGAGAAAGGACAAAAGAAGTAAGAGATGAAGAGAAAGGAAGGAGGGATGGAGGAAAAGGTAAAAGGCAAAGGACAAACCCTAATGTCCCCATGTCGGACATCAGGAATGGTAACATACATAAGCCAGTATGTGAACACTTCAATCTCCCTGGTCATTCTATTACAGATTTAAAAGTCACTATCATTGAACAAAAAAACTTCAGAAACAGACTTCAAAGAGAAACAGCAGAACTAAAATTCATTTGCAAATTCAACACCATTAATCTGGGCTTGAATAGGGACTGGGAGTGGCTGGCTCACTACAGAAGCAGCTTTTCCTCTCCTGGAATTGACACCTCCTCATCTATTATTGGGAGTGGACTACATCCACCCTGATTTTTGAATTGGCCCTGTCAACACTGGTTCTCCACTTGTGAAGTAACTCCCTGCTCTCCATGTGTCAATATATAATGCCTGCATCTGTAACTTTCACTCTATGCATCCGAAGAAGTGAGGTTTTTACTCACGAAAGCTTATGCCCAAATAAATCTGTTAGTCTTAAGGTGCCACCAGACTCCTTGTTGTTTTTGTAGATACAGACTAACATGGCTACCCCCTGATACTTGACACCATGCAAGGCACTAAATTTAGCCGTATGGAGTGGAAATCCATCAACCTCAACAAAAAACTTGCACAGATACAGACAGACATCATCTTCCTCTCCAAATGCAAACAGATGGACATCATACCAAAAGGACGGAAGGTCAAAAATCCATTGCAATCAACATACTACACTGAGTATGGTGAGAGATTGCGCCACACACTCTCTCAAAGAAACTGAGGAACCACCTGATCAGCATCCTGTACAGCAGACAGGAGAAGATCAAGAATGAGCTCTCAGAACTGGAGACTCTCATACAATACCAGCCTTCTACACAAACTTCCACGTGGCTGGACTTTAC
>NW_027058143.1:0-3000 GCF_011386835.1 Chrysemys picta bellii | reverse complement strand
AACCAACGTACTGACCTATCACATCACCTCAGGAAGAAAACCGTTACAAAGAGAAGAATGCACAGGAGCATACTGTAGGCCTCTAATGCACACTGCACTTGATTTATATCTGATTTCAGGATAAGGGAGCTGGGACATTGTTCTGAGTCTCTGCCTTCAGCAGCAGCAGCGAAGAGGAAAACCTAAATATGTTTTAAGAAACAGTACACCCCATCTTACCAGTTCCACCTCTGCTCAACACACAGCACTTAGATGTGTATATAGTGAAATCAATTCTAAGTTTATTTGGCAAAACATAGTGGAGAGACTCAAGTTGTAGCAAGTAGAAGGACTGGAAACAAATGGTCACATATAAAATAAAATCATAACAGGCATTTGAGAACCTAGACTTAATTAACAAGATATTCTCATGTCGTGTAAAGTATTGCTCGTCCAAAATCCTTGTAGCACTTTACAACCAGGCTGGCTATGACCCTCCTTTCACAAGACAAGCATCCCATCAGCTTGCTTCCTCGGTGAAGGATTTAGTATGTCACTCTGCACGCCATGATAGATCAGATCAGTCCTTTGTCTTTATTCATAAAGAGGGTACCTCCCTCCCTCTGTTTGTTCCATCCTGTAGATTTCGCTGTCTCTTATTTGGCAGCTGGCTCAGTATGCAGATAGTCATACATTATGAGGCATACAGTACACAAACGGCCAGTCAGGGAGATAGGTGTCTGTTACCTCCGGCCTGAAAGGATCATCTCCAAGGTATGTCACCTCCTGGTGACCTGCCTTAACTCCAAGATCTTAAGTACATAATTTTCAGTATACATACATACCTCCTTAAATATTATCCGTACGTACAGTTCACAATGATTTTGACAACCTGTCGGCTTCTGGCTCTTGGCGGACACCTTACACACCACCCTTCAGTGAACTATTATTAAGGCTACATTTTAGTCACTACATTTTAGTGAAAGTTATGAACAAGTCCAGGCAGTAAACAAAAATTCATAGCCAGTGACCTGTCCATGACTTGTACTATATACCCCTGACTAAAACTTGGGCCTGGGACCCCCCAGAACACCTGGATCCTTACTAAACTGGTGAATGTCACATTTAGAGAAAAGTAGCTGGCATTTGCTTCTCTTGCACTAGCTTGTGGTACTTACCTTTATGGAAATCAAAGTTCTGGGTCCTTCTCGTCGGCGGTACTGCTGACTGCTGCACACTATCTTCAGCTTTTTTTGTTTTCCTTCATGCATATATCTGACCCCGGAGATCCATGTCACTCACATTACGCCACTGAAACATTTGCGTTAGAAACTTTCTCAAAGTGAAATATTTTAGTATTCAATTCTCTGCCCCTGGAACAAACAGTTTTCCAATGAGACTCAAATCTGTTGCTTGTTAAAGCATTATTCTGGATGAGTAATTGGATTTCCTTCTGTAAGCTACCAGCATGCTCACTAAGGGTCTGATTCACTATTGTCCTGCACCTTGTACTGTTAATTTCCACCAGGGAGCCCCATGAATACAATGTGAGAGGGGCACTGCATGTGGTGCACCACTTGCTCAGTCAGAGAGACAGTACCTATATAGAGGGGCTGGGAGAGGTGTGTGGGGGGGAATGAAAAGGGAGAATGTCAAAGAGACCGCATCCCCTAGGCCCATCTCCTCTAATCTGTGTCCTCTGCACGTGCATTAGTGGTCAGGATGCCCAGGTACTAAATGATTAGCAGAATCAGACTGACTTTCTGTATCTTTCCATCATTGATATATAGGTATTATTATTTACATTCTGGTAGCATCTGGAGGTTGCCAGTCAATGAATAGGGCCCTGTTGTGCTAGGCACAAAGTAGTAAAATATAACAGGGTATTTATACAGCTCACTGCCCGGGGTTCCCTTGGGTGAGAAATTTAAAAATTGAGTTTCTTTCTCTTTTGAGTGGACAACTAAGACTTCATGGCTCCTTTCATAGGAGAAAAGATTAGTCAGTGTATCCTTGACCAACACTCTACACCCTCAAAGTCCCTTATAGTTCAGTGTGTAGTGTGCCCTCTTCAGTATGACTTTATGTACTGTGCTTTGGCATCTTTTTAGATGAAAGGAAGAGAGACACATATAAATTAACAGTATTTATTATTGATGCACCGGACATTCATTCTTCAGAAATACTGGGTATATTATAAGAATATATATACACAACAGAGCTAAACTGAGTGTCACAAAAACCAACAATGTGTGATTTATAATGACTAAGACCTTACTACAGGGAATTTCCTAGGGTTTAATGATCAACAGGAGTTAATTGAGTAAGGCTTAGGACATTGCTGTTTAAAACTCACACTGCTGCAATAGATTCAGGTAGAATCAGTTTTTGAGGAATTGGCATGAAATGTCCTTTAAAACATAGGGCTGTCTTTGCTTACTTGTTTCCATAATGTAGGAGTGCTGTCTGGTGTACTCTCTTAAGCAGTAGGTCATGTGGGAGTTAAAACATGTGCCTTGCATGAAGATTAAATAGCAATCTAAATATTTACAAAGTAATTGGAATGCAAAACGTGATTTTGTGTCTCAGTTCAGCTAGAATGGGTGTTTTTGGTAGCAGTTTAGACATTAGTCTGAGTGACAGTCAGTAGGCAGGTGAAAATCTATTGAAGAACAATCAAAGCTGAAATTAGTGAATTCTAGGTTAATTTCATAGACTCAGGGTGCATCTTCACTACCCACCGTATCGGCAGGTAGCAATTGATTTATCCGGGATTGATATATCACGTCTCGTTAAGACGCAATATATCGATCTCCGAACACGCTCACTGTCGACTCCGGAACTCCACCAGAGCGAGCGGCGGTAGTGCAGTCGACGGGGGAGCCGCGGCCGTCGATCCCGCGCCGTGTGGACCCCAGGTAATTCGATCCAAGGTACTTCAACTTCAGCTCTATTATTTGCGTAGCTGAAGTTGCGTATCTTGGATCGATCCCCTCCCCCCCAGTGTAGACCAACCCAAAG
>NW_027058142.1:0-3000 GCF_011386835.1 Chrysemys picta bellii | reverse complement strand
GTACTCCAGTTGAAGCCTCACCATTGTCCAATAGAGGGGAATGATCACGTCCCTCGATCTGCTGGCAATGCCCCTACTTACACAGCCCAAAATGCCGTTAGCCTTCTTGGCAACAAGGGCACACTGTTGACTCATATCCAGCTTCTCATCCACTGTAACCCCTAGGTCCTTTTCTGCAGAACTGCTGCCTAGCCATTCGGTCCCTAGTCTGTAGCAGCGCATGGGATTCTTCTATCCTAGTGCAGAACTCTGCACTTGTCCGTGTTGAACCTCATCAGGTTTCTTTTGGCCCAATCCTCTAATTGGTCTACGTCCCTCTGTATCCTATCCCTACCCTCCACCGTATCTACCACTCCTCCCAGTTTAGTGTCATCTGCAAACTTGCTGAGAGTGCAGTCCACGCCATCCTCCAGATCATTAATGAAGATATCGAACAAAACCGGCCCCAGGACCGACACTTGGGGCACTCCACTTGCTACCGGCTGCCAATTAGACATGGAGCCAAGTCATCCAAGGTGGCACCAGAAAAAGAGATAACATCCTACCAGCAGACCAAATTGCTTGCCATTTGCTACAAAGAAAGAAGTTTTCTTACAACAGTTGACAGCAGTCACAAGAAAAAACAGTGCAACAGGAGTCAGAAGATGCTAAACAAAGACCTGCACACAAACAGACAGTTTTCCAAAGAGGAGTGTGCACAAGAGGGCTTGAGAAACAGTGACCTGCTGGCACTTGCTATGGAGTGTCTGCCGCAAATCTATTCCTACTGGCCAGTGACCTGTGCAGGCTGGGGCCAGCACAGCACACTCCCTGTGAGCACAGGCGGCCTGCTATGGGCCCCGCTTACACACGCAGCTGAAGCCAGGGCTGCAGCGGGTGGCTCAGGGAGGTTGATCTCTACCAGGGGTGGGCAAACTACAGCCTGCGGGCCACATCCAGCCCACAAGACCGTCCTGTCCGGTGCACCCGAGCTCCCGGCCAGGTAGGCGAGCCCCGGCACTACCCCCGCTCCCCCTCCCCTGACCGCCCTCCCCTTGAGTCTCCACCCCATCCAATGCCCCCTGTTCTCTGACTGCCCCCCACCCTGCCATTTGCCATAGGCAGTCACACCGCAGGGGTATGCATATGGGTCGGGGCAGTCAGGGGACAGGGAGCAGTTGGATAGGGCGTGGGAGTCCTGGGGGACCTGTCAGGGGACGGAGTCCTGGGGGGGGGCAGTTAAGGTGGGGGGGTCACTAGAGGGGGCAGTCAGGGGACAAGGAGCAGGGGGGGGTGGATGGTCGGCTATTCTGAGGGGGCCAGTCAGGGGGCGGGAAGTCAGAGGGGGTGGATAGGGGCAGGGGCCAGGCTATTTGGGGAGGCACCGCCTCCCCTACCCAGCCCTCCATACAATTTTGAACCCTGATGTGGTCCTCAGGCCAAAAAAAAGTTTGCCCCCCCTGAGCTAGACACCTGGGAAAGAATTCTCTCTAGTAACTCATAGCCCTCCCTGTCTAGTGCTATTGGAGATATTTGCGAATAGCCATTGCGGATGGGCCATATGCCATTGTAGGCAATTGCATCATACCATCTCCTCCGGGCATTTAGCAAGCTCAGCCTTAAAACAAGTTCGGATTTTTGTCCCCCACTACTCCCCTTGGAAAGATGTTCCAAAACTTCACTCATCTGATGTAAAGCCCTACATGGGACTATTTTTTTAATCCCACTCCCATCCTGCCTCCAATATCTACTCCCACCTGCTCCTGCATTGTTTCTTTTATATTTATCCCACTCCCAGCTGCAAAAAACTTAGATTCTGCAAATCCCACAAGAGAGACAGATTCTCCCGTGCTACCAAAAAAACCAACCCACCACGACTGGTTAATATGTTAGTTATATATATAAATGCTAATATGCTTCTCAGACTAGGCCTCTGGTCATCCTAGTAACTCTTCTCTGCACCTGTTCCAGTTTGATTTCATCTTTCTTAAACATGGGAGACCAAAACTGCACACAGTATTCCAGATATGGTCTCACCAGTGCCTTGTATAACAGTACTAACACTTCCCTAACTCTACTGGAAATACCTCGCCTGATGCAGCCTAGAATTGCATTAGCCTTTTTTACAGATGCATCATATTGACAGCACATAGTCATCCCTGTCTTTCTCCTCTTCTGTTGCTTCCAACTGATACGTCCCCAGTTTATAACAAAAATTCTAACTGTTAGTCCCTAAGTGCATGACCTTGCACTTTATACCACTACATTTCATCTCATTCCTATTACTCCAATTTTCAAAGTCATCCAAATTTTCTTGTATGACATTCCAGTCCTCTCTGTATTGGCAATACATCCCAATTTTGTGTCCTCCACAAATTTTACTAGCTCATTCCCACTTTTTGTGCAAAGGTCATTAATGAAAATGTTAAATAAGATTGGTTCCAAGAATGATTCCTGAGGAACTCAACAACTCCTCCAGCCTGACAGTTCACTTTTCAGTATGACCAGTTGTAGTCTCCTTTTACCCGACTCCTTACCCACCTTTCGTTCTTGTATTAATCCCCATCTTCTCCAATTTAACTAATCATTTCTCCTGTGGAATTGAATCAAATGCCTTACTGAAATCCAGGTAGATTACATCTAATGCATTTCCTTTGTCTAGAAAATCAGTTATCTTCTCAGCGATCTCCTTTTTGTAAAAACATGTATTTTATCCCAATTGCCTTTTTTACCTCTATGTCTTTAACTACTTTCAAAATTGCATACAATTGAGGCCAAACTAAAAGGCCTGTACTTTCCCAAATCACATTTTTTCCCCTTTCTAAAATAGAAGTATTACATTTGCAATTCTCCAGTCACAAGGTACAACCCCTGAGTTCACGGTGCCATTTGAAACACCTGAGAATATGATGAGAGAGATCATGAGGTGGTATAAGCTGACTTCAACAGAGTGATGCTGATTTATATCAGGTGAGGATTTAGCCTTTCGATGTTGAAATTAAAAAAAAACAAGATTTGTAA
>NW_027058141.1:0-3000 GCF_011386835.1 Chrysemys picta bellii | reverse complement strand
TGAAGAAGAGCTCTGTTTAAGCTCAAAAGCTGGTCTCTCTCACAAAAGCTATTACCTCACCCACCTTGTCTCTCTAATATTCCAGGACCAACCTGGCTATAACAACACTGATATCTTTTTGATTATTTGCAGAGAATAAAGTTTCATGTAGGCAGAGATAATTCAGACTGAATGAACAAACTGTGTAAGCTTAATTACATTAGAAGTTGCTGCTTTGACTAATTCTGGGGGAATTCTGAGCCATTGCACGCACGCAGAATGCATGGCCCCCCCAGATTTCTTAGCTTCCCCACGAAAAAAGTGACTTTCTGGTGGAGAAGCAAAGGGAAGGGATCACAAGAATGATCACATGCAGGCACGTCGTTTCATGCGCTCAGAGCAGCGGGCGAAAAGATAAATCACTGCAGGAGGAGGGAGTGGGGCTAGGGACACCCCAGCCAGTGGCTCCTACCCTGGGCTGGGGAGGATGGGACTTCCTCTTCCTCTTCCCCTGCAAGGAATGGCTGGGGCCAGGTCAGATCCACCCTCAGAAATCTCCCCCGGCTGCAGCAAGCTCCTCATTCCCCCCACACCACACTTCCTGCCCTCATCATTACTCAGCCACGGGGGGGTGGGGTGGGGGGGAGGTGTCACGGTACAGGGAGCTGCACCCCCGTCCGATCAACCCAAGTGAATCCAGACCCCCCCCCCCCCCCGAGCCTCACGCCCCCACCTGAACCCTCCGCAGAAGTCCCTTGGGAGTATTTGACAAAGGCTGGAAGTGCTGCGGAAGTCCTCAGGAAGGAAGGGCAGGAGACAATCTTATGTTGCTCAACAACAACTTCTGCCAATTAAGGAATCATACTGAGGACCACCTAAGTGTATACCTTCACTGCATAGTTAACCTGGGCTCTTAGCTGGGGCTCCCCCTACTATACGCATATATAAAAATGTTTACCTTGGTTAATATGTGCTTTAAGCCCAGACTTGCTTAATCAGCAGTGGGTATAGGTTAAAGTGAAACCCAGGCCCTAAAGTAGTCTCTAACCTGCCTGCTCTGCAGCATGGACACCAGCTAAATCGCAAGGTAGAAAACTCAGGCTCCAATAGTCCTCCAATACTTTCCCATAATTCCAAGGACTCTACTTTGCTGCCCTTCTACCTACTACTCACTTCCTTTGAACCAGAAGTCACTTGCCACTTGACATACACTTAGTTGACATTTGAACATCTCGTTCCACGCAGCCTGCTCCATATGTGCTCAGCACTCAGACACTGCTTGAACAGAGATGACGCCCGGGAGATCATCGTCCCACTGGGAGGTTAGCTGGCAGAGGCTCACACCAGTGTTCTGGTGGACTACTGGTATGAGGTCAGTAGGGTCCACAATTTGGAGTGATGTACCTTACTGGTCTGGGTGATCCCCCAAACCTCACAGTGCCTGAAATCACCACCTGTCTGATAACATCACCAACAGCCTGTCAAAGAAAGGGATTAAGCTAATGGTGATTCAGTAGAGGGAGAGAAAAAACTTGAAATCCACATACCACAAGGCAAAAGACAACAGCAAGTCTGGAAACTCACTGTCAACCTGCTCCTGCTACAAGGAGTAGGACCAAGTGCTCAACACCACCCCAACCACACAACTCACTGTTGTGCCTGATGGGCTTTAGAGACTGAAGATGTTTATTTTTGGACTGCAGCCAGAGACCCATGGCAGCAGATAGGCATCCTCTGCCTGGAATCCACAGACCTGGTTTGCAGAAGGGGCCAGGGAACAGACCAGCGAAGAAACAGCAGTATAGCCACAGCTGGGTAAGAGGCCACTGCCATCTTTGCTATTGTTTGGGGGAAATTACAGCACGTGTGGGAAGGTTTTGCTGTGCTATGACCAATGCAATTATTGTTATGGAAGATATTATGTGCTGCGGGACAGCCTTTACTTCAATTGAGCACTGAAGCAATGCCATTTCCCGGGCCCTCCTTCCCTTCAGGACCACAAACAATCAAAGATGGATTCTAAGAAAATTTAAACATGCAACTAGTGATTTATTCTAGCTGGGATTTAATGAATTACTGCTAACAATTTATTCAAAAATGGGATTACAAAGTAAACAATGCTTGAAGATGCATGGATGTGTACGAATCAAGCTTCACTCTTTTTCTTATATGGGAACTAGCACTAAAACACAATCATCCTAGATTATAAATCCCATTGTATAACCTGGGGCTGCATTAAGTGCAGAGCACTTCCAAGTCTCCTAGTACTGACAAATCCGCTGTCTGGGGGAGTGGAAGTGAGAGCTGAGAGGACATCTGTTGTAAACAAGCTTCTGCATCCTAATTCAGCATCTTGTTTATGTTGGCCCACATTTTTATCCATTGACTGATTAGGCTTGAGAACTCTTAGAACACGGGAAATACAAGACAGTCCATGAGATTCCTGGGCAATGGAATCCATGCCTCCTGCACCCTCCAATCTTACTAGTCCTCTCCAGACATCAATTTTCTGGTCAGTCACCAGTCAACAAAACATCTCCTAACATATATATATGGTCTTCTACCAGAGGTCTTGAAAAATTGTTCCCTCTTCCAGTTTTGTAATCTCCATCCAATTAACATCTTCCAAAGCCACCACTGCTTGAAACAAGGTTAAAACCATCATTGGTAAAAGATCCCTGGCTTGTACCGCAGGCCAAAACATGTCTTGCATTTATTATTTAATAAAACATATGAAATATTTACCACGGTCTTGGCACGCTGGTGACCCGAGATGCGGGGCTTCTGACCAGGTGACTGGAGAGAGACAATAAAGGCATACTACCCAAGCAGAAAAAAGTTGCAAACTGATGTCCTTTTTTTCTTCTCCGGACAAACAAACAAAACCAACCCCCAAAACAACTCTTTCATTGCCTTTGCAGGCATTCTACCTTGTTTGGACCAAGGCACCCACCCAGGCCTCTTGGGAGAGGACCCTCAACCAGTAGAGGAAAAGAAAAAGGATCAGGGACAATCAACTGC
>NW_027058140.1:0-3000 GCF_011386835.1 Chrysemys picta bellii | reverse complement strand
CTTGGATTAAAGCTGGAAAGGAAACTTAGGCAGTGCAATGAAACACAGTGCATAAATAATATTTAATACGTTGCTTGTATGTATAGTAGCTGCTTTCCTTCCAAGAACTGCAAAGCACTTAATATCATGAATTAAGCCTCATTATATCCATGCAGGGTGGTAGGGATTACTGTGTGCATTTTACATTGCGGGGGCAAGGGAAGTAGGAAAGAGAGAGTTTAAATGACTTCCTCTAGGTCACACAATAGGTTAGTTGTCGAGCCAGGAAGAGCACTTGGGAGTCCTTACTCCCAGTCCCTGTCATTTAAACCCTTGGCAATGTTCCTTCCTTAAAGATATTCTGTAGAACTTCTCTGTGATGCGCAATAAGAACCACCATCTGTAGGTCTTGTTGCATTGAGTTGCCGTTTGTGAATACGTTATTTTATTTGCTCGTGGGGTTCCCTGAAGTGAGTCAGCTGTCAGTAGAGCGATCAGTCAGGTCTGCCATTTTATCCACATTTTCTTCATTTGCTGGCCTTTGGTACTTCTTACTTAGTGCTCTCATTACTACCTTTGCTAAACCAGTACCTTGGGCTTGGGCTTGATCTAGCCATAGGAGGACTGTAACAGGGTGGCCTGCCCCTTTAATGGCCTGTGGCTAACCAGCCACATTCAATCAGCCCTGACTGTGCCATAATTAGCAGCCTCCCATCCTAAAGGGGCAGCACTAATTGGGGTCAGGTGGCAGCCTGAAACACCTGGACCTCATAAAAGGGTTGAAAGAGAAACCCCAGGAAGCAAGCTGGGTTCATGAAGTGACTGGAACTCAGTGCTGTATCCTGGAGCAGAGAGACTGAAAGCTGGGAGCTCAGTTCATCGGAAGGGCTGAAGGGAAGCCCAAGCAGGGTAGAAGAACTTGTGTGACCCTGAAAGGAGATTGAACTCTGAAAGTGACCCAGCTGGAGGACAGAGCCACATGAATCCCTGGGAGAGGCAGAAAACCCAGGGGAGGGGGCACTGAGGTAGGGAATGCCTGCCGACCCACGCTCAGCCAGCCGGGGATGTTACAGGGCAGCTATGCCCTGTGACAGGGACCTTCTGCACATAGGTCTTCTCTCCACCATGTGGAAGGGAGAGGCTTAGCTTACCTTCCCAGTACCTCCTTTCCCCTCTCCAGACCCCACACAGCCTGTGCAGGGAGAGGAGGGTGGAAAGTGAGCGGGCCAAGGGGAGGGGTGGGTGGAGGCAGGGAAAATGCTCAGAGAGAGTCCCTGGAGTGGGGGTGGGAGGACATAACCTGGGGCAGTATTTCCTTTTTGCAGGATTTTCCTTTGGGAGATCTGAGGGGGACCAGGACCTGGGAGAGTCCCCCATATTGTAGCACGATGGAGCCAGAATGCCAGGGTGAGAGGTGGGGGTGGAACTCTTGTGGGGTCAGGTTTCCTGGGGATGTCTGAGGCAAGGCCTGTGGTCTCTCCCAGGAGTGGAAGGGTTAGTATGGTGGGATATCTGTGAAAGGATGGGATTTAGGGTGGGAAGGGATGATCTAGCCCTTTTTATTAGCCAGGTTTCATGCAGTTTTTACACAAAGCCGCTCATATTGCTAACAGTGAGGAAAGCGATTTCTTTGTTGCTCAAATGTTACCATACATTTAGTGCTTAACCCATTATTATGAATTTAACAATGATTAGACCAGCAATAAAATATAATTTTGTAAGGACTTGCCTTAAACTTTGGCTTCCAGTATCTTCAGAGCTAATTCTTTCAGTCCTATGGTCCATTATGAAATCAGGCCCTAGCCAAGGAAAATGGCCACCCTACTGAGAGGGAAATAGCTAGGGTGACCAGATAGCAAGTGTGAAAAATCGGGACGGGGGTGGGGGGCAATAGGTGTCTATATAAGAAAAAGACCCAAATATTGGGACTGTCCCTATGACATTGGGACATCTGGTCACCCTAGAAATAGCTCTGGACGTTGCACAGAGAAAATGAAACACTGACCAGTATTTCTAAATAGTGCCTGAAAAATTAGTTCGGAGAGGCAGTGTGCTCCAGTGGACAGGATACTGGATGGCTCCTCTAGAGACCTGCAGGTCACTTCACCTATGTTTCCTCTTTCACCCTTTGCTTAATAGAGCCCTTCTTGGCAGGGTCTATCACCGTTTGTCTGTACAGTGCCTAGCACAATGGGGCCTGATCTCTGTTTGACGCTAGAGGCTGCTGTAATACAGTTGTTAATTTACTTAGTTGACTCATATTTTAATTGCTGGCATTTTTCTTAAATATGGAGTCACAAATGTCTTATTCAGTGAGAGCATAAATAAGGGGTAAGATTCTCTTTCAACAGGTGTCTTGCTAACCCACCCAAAAGAAAGTTTGGCCCAGGTCCTCAGCTTTGGGTGAGGAGTACACACAGCAATTCAGAAGGGAGGAAAGATGTGCAAAGGTGGCTTGAAACCACCTCTGCTCCCCCACTCCTAGATCTGCAGTTCCCTGGCATAAGTCAGTGCAGCAGAAGGCAGAGCTGCTCTGACTTGACTGGCTGCCAACAGTCCAAGCGGATGAAGCCCAGAAAAGCCCTGGCCACCCCCTCTACATTGGCAACCAGGAAGGGTGGTGTCCTCGGAGCTACAACACAGGCTTCACACCACAACTGGGTCACCCTATGCTCATATGTTCCTCCTGTTATAGCTGGCTATGCCCCTTCTAGATGTGCTTTACTTTGCACCAGAATACAGTAGCTGCCTCACAAGGCCTTTGAATCTCCTTATAATCTTCAACTGGACTAAATGACCGTTTAACATCGAAGAGCCTTTTCCTTTAGTAGCTGTAACCAACTGAGGTATTTGTTTTGTTTCAGACTCTGGAAATCTGATCTAAGCTATCCTGTGACTGACAACTTTACAGCTACACCAAGAGGTGGGTTTTCTGTTTGTGTTGGTCTAAGATTCCCTCATTCCAGAGCTTGGACAACACTGTGCATCCCTGATTTTACTATGTCTGGTCAACTAGCCAAT
>NW_027058139.1:0-3000 GCF_011386835.1 Chrysemys picta bellii | reverse complement strand
GAGTGTGCGCTTTTGCCCCAAATGAGCGTCTCCTTGGCACAAAGACACACACGTTTCTCAAAGCCGGCCAAAATAACAGCAAGTGGCATCGGCAAAGAAGCAAATCCTAGGCGTACTATAATGAGCATCCACGCTGCTGTGCAATACAAACTAAACCACAGGGCTAGATGCAAAATGGGTGGTGACAGGTTTCTTTAAGCACAGTTTACATTAGTAATTTCCTATGCCTTAAAGTGAGTCAGTCATAATCTCCATGTGGATTGCCTCTCTTCTGAGACAGAGCACTTTCTGAGGCCTGGTCTACACTACGAGTTTAGGTCGACTTTAGCAGCGTTAAATCGAATTAAGCCTGGACACATTCACACGACAAAGCCCTTTCTTTCGACTTAAGGGGCCCTTTAAACCGGTTTCTTTACTCCACCTCCGACGAGGGGATTAGCGATAAAATCAGCCTTAGCGGGTCAGAATTGGGGTCGTGTGGACGGAATTCGATGTTATTGGCCTCTGGGAGCTATCCCACAGTGCTTCATTGTGACCGCTCTGGACAGCACTCTCAACTCAGATGCACTGACCAGGTAGACAGGAAAAGCCCCGCGAACGTTTGAATTTCACTTTCTGTTTGCCCAGCGTGGAGAGCACAGGTGACCATGCAGAGCTCATCAGCACAGGTAACCATGATGGAGTCCCAGGATCACAAAAGAGCTCCAGCATGGACCGAACGGGAGGTACGGGATCTGCTCGCCATATGGGGAGATGAATCAGTGCTAGCTGAATTCCGTAGCAGTAAAAGAAATGGCAAAATATTAGAAAAGGTCTCCAAGGCCATGAAGGACAGAGGCCATAACAGGGACGCACAGCAGTGCCGCGTGAAAATTAAGGAGCTAAGGCAAGCCTACCACAAAGCCAGAGAGGCAAACGGAAGGTCCGGGGCACAGCCGCAAACATGCCGCTTCTCCGCGGAGCTGTATGCCATTCTAGGGGGTGCAGCCACCACTACCCCAACGGTGTGCTATGACTCCTTCACTGGAGAAACACACAGGGAAGAGGGTTCGGGGTACGAGGAAGAGGAGGATGAAGATAATGTGGATAGCTCACAGCAGCAAGGTAGCGGAGAAACCAGTTTCCCCAACAGCCAGGATATGTTTATCACCCTGGACCTCGAGCCAGTAACCCCCGAACTCACCCAAGGCGTGCTCCCAGACCCTGAGGGCACACCGGGGACCTCTGGTGAGTGTACCTTTGTAAATATTACACATGGTTTAAAAGCAAGCGTGTTTAATGATTAATGATTAATTTGCCCTGGCAATCGCGGCCAGTACAGCTACTGGAAAAGTCTGTTAACGTGTATGGGGATGGAGCAGAAATCCTCCAGGGATATCTCCAGAAAGCTCTCCTTCATGTACTCCCAAAGCCTTTGCAAAAGGTTTCTGGGGAGGGCTGCCTTATCCCATCCACCATGGTAGGACACTTTACCACGCCAGGCCAGTAGCACGTAGTCTGGAATCATTGCATAACAAAGCATGGCAGCGTATGGTCCCGGTGTTTGCTGGCATGCAGACAACATCCATTCCTTATCTCCCTTTGTTATCCTCAGGCGAGTGATATCATTCACGGTCACCTGGTTGAAATGGGGCGATTTTATTAAGGGGACATTCAGAGGTGCCCATTCCTGCTCTGCTGAACAGAAATGTTCCCCGCTGTTAGCCACGCGGGGGGGGAGGGGTGAAGTGATCATCCCAGAGAATTGGGTGTTGGGGGGGAGGGGTGTTAGTTGGGTTTGTGCTGCATGTTAACCCGGGAACCGCAGCCCCTCCTTTTACATTGCAAACCCATTTTAAATGGCCAACCCAGCGGGTGCTTGGTATGGGAAATGAGGGCGCTACAGTTTGAAACCATTCCCACATGTTAAGAAGGTGAAAAAAGCCAAAAGACTGTGGCTTACCATGGCTGCCTGCAAGCTGAAATCTGTTGCCTGGCACTGCGTGAGTGATCTCTCACATCAAACCGGCATTGGCATTAAGGGGTAGGCTGGGTCCCCAAGGATAACCATAGGCATTTCAACATCCCCAATGGTTATTTTCTGGTCCGGGAAGAAAGTCCCTTCCTCCAGCTTTCGAAACAGACCAGAGTTCCTGAAGACGCGAGCATCATGTACCTTTCCGGGCCATCCCACGTTGATGTTGGTGAAACGTCCCTTGTGATCCACCAGGGCTTGCAGCACCATTGAAAAGTACCCCTTGTGGTTTATGTAGTCGGTGGCTTGGTGCTCCGGTGCCAAGATAGGGATATGGGTTCCGTCTATTGCCCCACCACAGTTTGGGAATCCCATTTCAGCAAAACCATCCACTATAGCATGCACGTTTCCCAGAGTCACTACTCTTGATATCACCAGGTCTTTCATTGCCCTGGCAACTTGGATCACAGCAGCCCCCACAGTAGATTTGCCCACTCCAAATTGATTCCCGACTGACCGGTAGCTGTCTGGCGTTGCAAGCTTCCACAGGGCTATCGCCACTCGCTTCTCAACTGTGAGGGCTGCTCTCATCCTGGTATTCTGGCGCTTCAGGGCAGGGGAAAGCAAGTCACAAAGTTCCATGAAAGTGTCCTTACGCATGCGAAGGTTTCGCAGCCACTGGGAATCGTCCCACACCTGCAGCACGATGCGGTCCCAACAGTCTATGCTTGTTTCCCGGGTCCAGAATCGGCGTTCCACGGCATGAACCTGCCCCAGTAACACCATGATTTGCACATTGCTGGGGCCTGTACTTTGTGAGAGGTCTATGTCCATGTCAATTTCCTCATCACTCTCGTCGCCGCGCTGCAATCGCCTCCTTGGCTGGTCCTGGTTTTGCTTTGGCATGTCCTGGCTCTGCGTATACTCCAGGACAATGCGCATGGTGTTTATAGTGCTCATAATTGCCGCAGAGATCTGAGCGGGCTCCATGATCCCAGTGCTATGGCGTCTGGTCTGAAAAAAGGCCCGAAACTAGTATCTGACGG
>NW_027058138.1:0-3000 GCF_011386835.1 Chrysemys picta bellii | reverse complement strand
GAAAGCTATCAGATTGGTTTGACATGATTTGTTCTTCACAAATCCATGCTGGCTGTTACCTATCACCTTACCACCTTCCAAGTGTTTGCAGATGATTTCCTTAATTACTTGCTCCATTATCTTCCCTGGCACAGAAGTTAAACTAACTGGTCTGTAGTTTCCTGGGTTGTTTTTATTTCCCTTTTTATAGATGGGCACTATATTTGCCCTTTTCCAGTCTTCTGGAATCTCTCCCGTCTCCCATGATTTTCCAAAGATAATAGCTAGAGGCTCAGATACCTCCTCTATTAGCTCCTTGAGTATTCTAGGATGCATTTCATCAGGCCCGGGTGACTTCCAGGCATCTAACTTTTCTAAGTGATTTTTAACTTGTTCTTTTTTTATTTTATCCGCTAAACCTACCCCCTTCCCATTAGCATTCACTATGTTAGGCATTCCTTCAGACTTCTCGGTGAAGACCAAAACAAAGAAGTCATTAAGCATCTCTGCCATTTCCAAGTTTCCTGTTACTGTTTCTCCCTCTTCACTAAGCAGTGGGCCTGCCCTGCATTTGGTCTTCATCTTGCTTCTAATGTATTGATAAAAAGTCTTCTTGTTTCCTTTTATTACTGTAGCTAGTTTGAGCTCATTTTGTGCCTTTGCCTTTCTAATCTTGCCCCTGCATTCCTGTGTTGTTTGCCTATATTCATCCTTTGTAATCTGTCCTAGTTTCCATTTTTTATATGACTCCTTTTTATTTTTTAGATCGTGCAAGATCTCGTGGTTAAGCCAAGGTGGTCTTTTGCCACATTTTCTATCTTTCCTAACCAGTGGAATAGCTTGCTTTTGGGCCCTTAGTAGTGTCCCTTTGAAAAACTGCCAACTCTCCTCAGTCGTTTTTCCCCTCAGTCTTGATTCCCATGGGACCTTACCTATCAGCTCTCTGAGCTTACCAAAATCCGCCTTCCTGAAATTCATTGTCTCTATTTTGCTGTTCTCCCTTCTACCCTTCCTTAGAATTGCAAACTCTATGATTTCATGATCACTTTCACCCAGGCTGCCTTCTACTTTCAAATTCTCAACGAGTTCCTCCCTATTTGTTAAAATCAAGTCTAGAACAGCTTCCCCCCTAGTAGCTTTTTCAACCTTCTGAAATAAAAAGTTGTCTCCAATGCAGTCCAAGAATTTGTTGGATAGTCTGTGCCCTGCTGTGTTATTTTCCCAACATATATCCGGATAGTTGAAGTCCCCCATCACCACCAAATATTGGGCTTTGGATGATTTTGTTAGTTGCTTGAAAAAAGCCTCATCCACCTCTTCCACCTGGTTAGGTGGCCTGTAGTAGACTCCTAGCATGACATCTCCCTTGTTTTTTGCCCCTTTTAGCCTAACCCAGAGACTCTCAACACTTCCATCTCCTATGTCCATCTCTACCTCAGTCCAAGTGTGTACATTTTTAATATATAAGGCACCACCTCCTCCCTTTTTCCCCTGTCTATCCTTCCTGAGCAAGCTGTACCCATCCACACCAACATTCCAATCATGTGTATTATCCCACCAAGTTTCAGTGATGCCAACAATGTCATAGTTGTATTTATTTATTAGCACTTCCAGTTCTTCCTGCTTATTCCCCATACTTCTCGCATTTGTATATAGGCATCTAAGATACTGGTTTGATCTTTCCTCCCAGTTTTGTCCTGACCCTCCTTTCTCTCTGCCAATATAGCCCACACTCCCTCTCATTTCCGACCCATCTCCCCGGTCTCCATGTTCCCCAGTTTTGGAGACTGTAAACAGACAAAGGAGACAAACCAGGCTTTTTTCCAGACAAAGGAGAAGGGCAAAAACCTCTGTCTCAATTGCAAACAGAGCCAGGTGTGACCAGGGACTGGAACAACGGGCTGTTCACTTGCTTGTGAGATTGCAGGAAGACCATTTGCATTGTAAGCCACAGGAGACTGCAAAAGTAATGTGGTGTCTGCTCCCTAGTGGATATGGGAAGCTGAGCCTCCAGGAGGGCTTTCTGACTTTGAAGACAAAAACTTTGGGGATATAAAGATCTGCTTGAAAGACTTTTGGGGGATCTACCAAGTGAGAGAAGCAAAATGCTACGTTCTTTGACCTATGAAAGATGGGTTCTCCTGCTAATCTAGCTGGAGAATGCTGACCCCTTGATGTGAATAAGAAACTAGATTAGGCAAAGATGTATCTTGCTAGAGTTAAGTTTTAGACACTAGAAATACTATTATTTTGTTTATAATCCTTTCATATCACTTGCACTTTAACAAACAAATTTAAGAGAGTTTTTTTTTAAATAAACCTATTCTTAGTTTTACTGCAAATCATCTCAGTGCTGTGTATTGGGGTGGAGTGTATAACTCCCGCTGAGTTAACAGGTTGGTGTGTGTACTGGCTTTTTGGAGATAGGGAAAATGGTGTTACTGAGCACTCAGAGATAAGAGGGACTGGACGCTGCAGGGGAGACAGTTTTGGGGAGAATTGGAACCAGAGGAGGTGTTGGGGTCACCCTGCAAGGTGTAGCTGGTCTGGTGGAAGCAGGGGTGAAACCATTGTGCTGTGAGCGTGCTGCTTGTGTCAGGATTCTGTGCCAAAGCTGCGCAGCCCAGAGGCATCCAGAGTTAGAGGGCAGGTGGGACAAAACCTCTTACTGGTCAGGGTGAACTCTCAAAGTGTCTCAGTGCTACAGTACATTTCCTACTATACTGTCAAGTTTTATGATAAAATGAAAGTATTTATCAGAATAAATGACTAAATAGTATTATGTGACGTAGCATCTTTCAGCTTCTTAGGGTTGACTGGCTTGCAGAACCTTAAGCAAGCAAAAATGTGGTAATCTGCAATGAGTCTTCCAATTCGCATGAAATGAAATTCTCTTTTAGCTCAAAAGTAAACCCCTCTTCTTTGGTACACCTGCCGTGTGGCCAGTATTGGCTCTGTCCCGGCAACCAGTTCAAATAGGAAAAATGAATCTAAACTAGATGAAATTCCTTTTTGGTGCAC
>NW_027058137.1:0-3000 GCF_011386835.1 Chrysemys picta bellii | reverse complement strand
AATGACCAGACAGGTTAAAGTGTTCTCCCACTGGTTTTTGAGTATTTTGATTCCTGATGTCAGATTTGTGTCCATTAATTCTTTTGCGTAGAGACTGTCCGGTTTGGCCAATGTACATGGCAGAGGGGCATTGCTGGCACATGATGGCATATATCACATTGGTAGATGTGCAGGTGAACGAGCCCCTGATGGTATGGCTGATGTGATTAGGTCCTATGATGATGTCACTGGAATAGATATGTGGACAGAGTTGGCATCGGGGTTTGTTACAAGGATAGGTTCCTGGGTTAGTGGTTTTGTTCAGTGATGTGTGGTTGCTGGTGAGTATTTGCTTTAGGTTGGGGGGTTGTCTGTAAGCGAGGACAGGTCTGTCTCCCAAGATCTGTGAGAGTAAAGGATCATCTTTCAGGATAGGTTGTAGATCTCTGATGATGCGCTGGAGAGGTTTTAGTTGGGGGCTGAAGGTGACAGCTAGTGGTGTTCTGTTATTTTCTTTGTTGGGCCTGTCTTGTAGGAGGTGACTTCTGGGTACTCGTCTGGCTCTGTCAATCTGTTTTTTCACTTCAGCAGGTGGGTATTGTAGTTTTAAGAATGCTTGATAGAGATCTTGTAGGTGCTTGTCTCTATCCGAGGGATTGGAGCAAATGCGGTTATATCTTAGAGCTTGGCTGTAGACAATGGATCGTGTGGTGTGTCCTGGATGGAAGCTGGAGGCATGTAGGTAAGTGTAGCGGTCAGTAGGTTTCCGGTATAGGGTGGTATTTATGTGACCATCGCTTATTAGCACAGTAGTGTCCAGGAAATGGACCGCTTGTGTGTATATATATCTCCTCAATATATGTTCCATTCTATATGCATCCGAAGAAGTGGGCTGTAGTCCACGAAAGCTTATGCTCTAATAAATTTGTTAGTCTCTAAGGTGCCACAAGTCCTCCTGTTCTTCAATCTGCATTGTTGGTGAGTCAGTTTTGAGTCTTGGGTTGTGTCTACACTACAAATGCTGCAGTGGCGCAGCTGTGCTGCTGTATTACTGTAGTGTAGACATTTACTACAGCAATGGGAAAACCCCTTCCATTGCAGTAGTAATGAGTACCCTCAAGTACCTCTTGAGAAGTGGTAGCTAGGTTGATGGAAGAATTTTCTCCATCAACCTAGCAGTGTCTGCACCATGACTAAGGTTGGCTTAACTATGTCTCTTGGGTGTGAATTTTTCACACTCCCTAAGCAATATAGCTAAATTGACTGACTGAAGTTTTAGGTAAACCAGACCTTGGTTACAGCTTTCATAGACTGATATATTTCCAAGGCCAGAATGGACCACTGTAATCATCTAATCTGACCTCCTGTATAATACAGACCATAGAAATTATTTTGGGGAAGTTCTAGTGCAGATCTTTTAGAAAAACATCCAATTGTGATTTTAAAATCATCAGTGATGGAGAATCCACCACAATCCTTAATAAGTTGTTCCAGTGGTTAACTGCTCCAGCCGTTAAAAGATATGCCTTATTTCCCAGTCTGTATTTATCTACCTTCAACTTCTAGCCCAGGGGTAGGCAACCTATGGCAAGTGTGCCAAAGGCGGCACGCGAGCTGATTTTCAGTGGCACTCACGCTGCCTGGGTCCTTGCCACTGGTCCGGGGGGCTCTGCTTCTTAATTTAATTTTAAATGAAGCTTCTTAAACATTTTAAAAACCTTATTTACTTTACATACAACAGTAGTTCTAGACTTCTAGAAAGAGACCTTCTAAAATCGTTAAAATGTATTACTGGCACGCAAAACCTTAGAGTGAATAAATGAAGACTTGGCACACCACTTCTGAAAGGTTGCCGACCCCTGTTCTAGCCATTGGATCATGTTATACCTTTCTCTGATAGATTGAGGAGCCCTCTATTAAATATTTATTCCCCATGTAAATTCTTATAGTCTCTAATCAAGTCTCTGAACCCTCTTCAGTGTATCAACATCCTTCTTGAATCGCGGGCATCAAAACTGGACACCGTATTCCAGGAGTGGTTGCACTGTTGCCAGCTATAGAGATAAAATAACCTCTCTACTCCTACTTGAGATTCCCCTGTTTGTGCATCCCAGGATTTTATTAGCTCTTTTGGCCACAGCATCACAGTGGGAACTCATGTTCAGCTGACTGTAAAATGATTTGGAGGTTGTGGTGGACAATCACTGCTTCCCAGGATAGAATTCCCCATTCTGTAAGTTTTTGGCTCACTTCCTCCCCCCCCCCCCCACACTGTTTCTAGATGTACACATTTATATTTAGCCATATTAAAAACACTGTTTGCTTGCACCCAGTTTACCAAGCAATCCAGATCACTCTGTCTCAGTGACCTGTCCTCTTCATTGTTTACCATCTGCACATTTTCAGTGACTATTGTTTTCTTCCAGCTTGAGAGAAATAACTATCAAAAATTACACCACCACATTGAGTTCAGGGTGTTCACTGCTCAACTGTGTTGAAAGGGCTTCATTACTCCATGCTTTCATTACAAGATGCCTGGAAGGACCTTTCATTTCTGTCTCTTGAACTGGTTCTCCTCTGTATTGACTTTGCCGGGGACTGAGGTGAGGCGGACCGGTCTGTAGTTCCCAGGGTTCTCTTTCTTCCCTTTTTTAAATATGGGCATTATATTTGCCTTTTTTCCAATCCTCTGGGACCTCCCCCGATCATAGAATCATAGAAGATCAGGGTTGGAAGGGACCTCAGGAGGTATCTAGTCCAAACCCCTGCTCAAAGCAGAACCAACCCCAACTAAATCATCCCAGCCAGGGCTTCGTCAAGCCTGACCTTACAAACCTCCCTAGGTTACCCATTCCAATGCTTCCCCACCCTCCTAGTGAAAAAGTTTTTCCTAATATCCAACCTAAACCTCCCCCACTGTAACTTGAGACCATTGCTCCTTGTTCTGTCATCTGCTACCACTGAGAACAGTCTAGATCCATCCTCTTTGCAACCCCCTTTCAGGTACTTGAAAGCAGCTAT
>NW_027058136.1:0-3000 GCF_011386835.1 Chrysemys picta bellii | reverse complement strand
TGAAGACGAATTTTGTGGTGTGATCCACAGAGCGTAGCTCAAACCTTCAAAGTGTCAGGCCAGCAGCAGGACATGAGCACTTTAGGGTTTGGTTGGGTGTGGCAGTGATATCACAAAGGCTTTTTCAAGGACCTCAGCGTACTGGTCAAAGGTGTTAGGGAGGTGGTGACCTCAGAGAGAGATGCTGTCTTCAGCCAGGGAGGACAGGGGCTTACAACCAGGGAAACCTCAGAGAGCCCTGTGGCTTTGCTTCAGCAAGTCTCCTTCTCGAGGTTTCTTTTTGAGGACTGAGAGAGTGTTAGGGTTGACGTATGTGAGTGCGAGCAGGAGCCTCTTTCGAGTTTTCTCCTTTCCTTTTACTGATTTTACTTGAAAATTAGAAGGTAAGAGCCTCCAAGAGGTTTTGGAACCTGCTCAGTCTGATCCATCTGGTGCCAGCTGAATTCTCGGCATGGAAAACAGTAGTTTAAGGTGGCAGAATTTTCTTCCCTCCCTGGAATTTTGTCCCGTGGAATCACTGGGGACACTAGGGTTTGTCCTTTTCGTTTTACCTTTTCCTCCATCCCTCCTTCCTTTCTCTTCATCTCTTACTTCTTTTGTCCTTTCTCTTGTTCCCCTCCCACCTCCAGGAGTGGTGTGTGTGTTGCTGGGGGTGCTCTTCACCTCCCCTTGTGGGAAGTTGATCCAAAACTGTCGGGTTCAAATAGTGCTTGGACTCCACTGACACTAGATGCTGCCATCCTGTGGCTTAGCATTAGTGTCTGGGACAACTTGGGGCAAGATCTCAACTTCCCCGCAACCCACTTCACTGCTGGCAGAATCCCTCCTGCCCCCCCTGCTAGGGCCGCCTCCCTGCGCAACCTGGGTTGGGGTGGAGAAGAGGGTTCTGATAACTTGAGCTGTGGTTTGGAGGTAGAACAGCTGTCAAGGGTACTGAGGGGGAGGTAGCAGGAGCTCACCCTACAGGGTGGTGGGTTGGCACTGGAGGTTACTAGAAAGGACAAGAAGACTCCATTCTGGGGTTCAGGAGGTGAATTCATCCCTCAGTGGTGGGCAGGTAGTCAGTTTAAATACTGCTGGTTCCAGGTGCCCTTAATTCCCCCTGATTCCTCGGGGCGTTTGAGTCTCTGACAGGTTCTCGTTCCCTTGCAGGAGGAGGACGTCACGGCCAAAGTGATGCACCCGCATCTTCCGGCACTTGCGCCAGGTGCCTGAGACACTGCAGGGGCTGCGCCTCTGAGGCCTTCAGCAACTCCCGCTCCCTGCTGCAGGTACTGCTCTGTCTCCCTGTAAATGGCGAGCTAGTGGAAGGGGAAATGGAGCCCCCTGGCACTCACTAAAAGGGAAAGTGGTGGATTCTCCATCTCTTGATGTCATTGAATGAAGACTAGATGCCTTTCTGGAATGTGTGCGCCCAAAAAGTAACTATTGTACTATACAGGAGGCCTATGATATGGAGGAGATTAGATGAGATGCTGTAAAGGTCTCTTGTGGCCAGAAAGTCTCCTACTTTTGGAAACACTGAGTGTAGTATTGGGAGCAGCCTCTGATGTTTTACTGTCTAGCCGACTTGCTTCCTAGAATGAAGACGCATTGAGTGGGGTGATCCACAGAGAGTACCTGTGTCAAGGCTGTATCCCCACTTTGAAGTTTAGGGTACAAATGTAGGGGCCTGCATGAAAACTTCTAAGCTTAACCACCATCCCAAGGCTAATTTCCTCCCCTGGGTAGCCTTGAGAAACCTTTCACCAATTCCCTGGTGAATACAGATCCAAACCCCTTGGATCTTAAAACAAGGAGAAATTAACTATCCCCCCTCCTTCCTCCCACCAACTTCTGGTGAATACAGATCCAACCCCCTTGGATCTTAAAACAAGGAGAAATTAACCATCCCCCCTCCTTCCTCCCACCAACTCCTGGTGAATCAAGATCCAAACTCCTTGGATCTTAAAACAAGGATAAATCAATCAGGTTCTTAAAAATAAGGCTTTTAATTAAAGAAAAAGGTAAAAATCATCTCTGTAAGATCAGTATGGAAATTAACCTTACAGGGTAATCAAACTTAAAGAGCTCAGAGGACTCCCCTCTAGTCTTAGGTTCAAAGTACAGCAAACAAAGATAAACACTCTAGTAAAAGGTACATTTACAAGTTGAGAAAACAAAGGAAAACTAACACGCCTTGTTTGAAATAGGAGAGACTTGTTTAGAAAGATGTGGAGAACCTGGATTGATGTCTGGTCCCTCTCAGTCCCGAGGGCGAACACCCACACAAACAAAGAACACAAACAAAAGCCTTCCCCTCCCCAAGATTTGAAAGTATCTTGTCCCCTTATTGGTCCTTTAGGTCAGATGCCAGCCAGGTTACCTGAGCTTCTTAACCCTTTACAGGGAAAAGGATTTTGGAGTCTCTGGCCAGGAGGGATTTTATAGTACTGTACACAGGACAGCTGTTAACCTTCCCTTTATAGTTATGACAACCTCAAACCTTCAAAGTGTCACGCCAGCAGCAGGAAATTAGCACTTGAGGGTTTGGTTGGGTGTGTTAGTGACATCACAAAGGCCTTTTGCAGGATGTCAGCTTATTGGTCAAATGTGTTAGGGAGGTGGTGACCTCAGAGAGAGATGCTGACATCAGCCAGGCAGGACAGGGGCCCAGGGCCAGGGAAACCTCAGAGACCCCTGTGGCTTTGCTTCAGCAAGTCTCCTTCTCGAGGTCTCTCTTTGAGGACTGAGAGAGTATTAGGGCTGACGTATGTGAGTGCGTGCAGGAGCCTCTTTCGAGTTTTCTCCTTTCCTTTTACTGATTTTACTAGAAAACAGACGTCCCTGTTAAGAAGTTAAGAGCCTCGGAGAGGTTTGTAACCTTTTCAGTCTGATCCACCTGGTGCCAGCTGAATTCTAGGCATGAAAAACACTAGCTCAAGGTGGCAGAATTTTATTCCCTCCCTGGGATTTTGTCCCGTGGAATCACTGGGGACATTAGGTTTTGTCCTTTTCGTT
>NW_027058135.1:0-3000 GCF_011386835.1 Chrysemys picta bellii | reverse complement strand
AGGCCCCCCCCCACCCCCCCGCCCCGACGAGAACCCTGCAGTAAGTCACTTAGCTGATGTCTGTGCCGGCGTGGCGCGCTCCCAGCTCCTTGCTCCGTGGCGGCAGAGGCCACGGCTCAGCCTTCAGGGGCTGTGTGTCGTAGCCGCCCTGTGCGTCCGTCTCTGGGGATGCTGCAGAGAGACGTCTTCTCATCACCTGCCTCCCGTCGATGGGCCGGAGTCCGTGTGCGTCTAAGGATGTGTCTCTGCTACCTAACCTCCAGCCCTCTGGGCGGTGGCCAAGGCTTTAGGTGGGTCCAGGCAGGGAGAAGGCTGGCTGATGTCGTCAGTTCTTTCCCCGTCCCTGGTGGCTGGGTCGGGTGCGGCCACGGCCCTATGGAGGGGTGGGGCTCAGCGTTGCTGTCTGGGGCTCTGCTGGCATCCGGCAGGGCCTTGCTGCGGGAGCTGCAGGTTGCTCCTCCGGCCGGGCTGGGGGAGGGGAGGGAGCCTGGCAGCTCCGGTTCGGCCTGTTGGCCCCGGGGGGGAGCCTGGTGCGGATCTGGCGCGCTGGGCTGGGATGCCGTTGGCCTGGCACTGCTGGAGCTGCCAGTTCTCAGCCCTGATGCTCGTAGGGCTGGCGTTTCCCAAGCAGGGGCCCGGGCGTATCACGGCGAGTCCCAGAGCTCGTTGTCCTGGCCTCACGTGGAGATCGCGTCTGGCTGGCAAGCCGGCAGCGGGCAGGGCTTCCTAGCCGGGGGCAGCGACTGGCGTGTGTGCCCGGACCCGCTGCTGGCTGTGGTCGCCACTCTGTGTATTCAGGGCTCTCCTGGCAGAGTCGTCTCTGGTCTCAGCCAGCAGCTGGCTCCCCTGGTGCGTCCTTGCCAGGCCTATCTGGCAGCCTTGTGTGGGCGCCGTATCTCTCCCCCACACTTGCTGCACTCCCGGCCCCCACGTCGCCGTCTCTTCTGGGGCGGCTCTCCCGCCCTGAGCTGCCCCAGCACCCGGTAGTAGACGCGGCAGCTGAAGCCTTCGCGCAGCCCCTGCTTCACATGCTGGGTCAGGGCCTCCAGGCTGGGGAAGACTCGGCAGCAGGCCAGGCAGCGCAGGCCCTGCTCGGGGGTGAGGAGCCACTCAGGGGGCGCTCCCATCGGCTGCTTCGGAGCCTCCTCCGCTGGTCCCCCAGCGTCGCTCTCTGCCTCGGGGTCCACGTCCCCCGCCTCGGGGTCCACGTCCCCCAGGTCGGACCTGGTGTGGGAGCTGCTCAGGTCCGACCCGGCAAAGCTTTCTCCTCCGCTGTAATTGGCCTTAAAGATGCGGGGGCGCTTCCTAATGGCTGCAAAGCCGGCCCCCGTCTCCCAGGCCACCGAGACGCCGTTCACGACCCTGACCTGCATGTAAAAAAGGGTCTTTTCTTCTCCCTCACCCTCTCTGACACGTGCCGAGCGCTTTCTCTTCATTCCGGCGCCGGGTGGATCTGGGGGCTGCGCACACAGGCGGTTGGAGGCCGTAGGCTGCACACCGCGGGCGGAGGGGTGGCTGGTGACGGATGTGGCCGTGGTGGTCTGCTGGCTTGGGTCCCTGGGGCCTGCAGAGGCAGAGACCCTCTGCTCCGCCATTTCCTCAGGAACGGGGCTCCCGGCAGAGACCCCCTGACGAGGGGGCGACTCCCCTGATCTCTGTGACTCTGAAAGCAGAATGAAAGCGCAACTCCTGCGGCCATCGCCCCCAGCGGCACATCCCCCTCCGGCTCCCAGCCCTGTGTCCCAGGCCCAAAGGGCCCCCCGTGGGCAGGGGGAGGGGGTCGGGAAGGGGACTCACTGAGTACGAATATCAGGGGAGGGACCAGTCAGGGATCTGACACGCTGTGCCCAGGGAAGGGCCACATCCCCCTCGCTTGACACACTGGCAACTAGGTTGGACAGAGCCCTAGACAACGTCCTGTCGGTGCCGATGCTGCCCTGGCCTGGGGGAGATGGACACTCTGCCCCATTGGTCTGCCCCAGCCCTGACATCTGACCCTGGCAAGGTTACCAGGAGCAGCCTGAGACCTGGCTGTGCCCATCTCCAAGGCCCCTGGCTTAGGCTCTTACCCCAAGGGCCCAGGACTCTGCACTGGCGTCTCTACATGGAAGAGCCATTTTGTGCCCCCAGATATCTCCTCTTCCTGGTGTCTCCTTCACCCCTGGGGGGGCGGGTGTCTGTGTCTCCCCCTTCCTCTTTTCCATTTAACCATTTGGAGGGCTCTGTCTCTCCCCACTTGGAGTCTGTTTCCCCCACTGTGCCCTGGTGGAGTCTCTGTTTCTCTCCCCCTCCCCCTCTGAGACCTCCCTGGGCCAGGCAGAGAGAGAATTTGAGTTCATCCTTGACCTAGGACCCCTGCCAGCCTCTCCCCCGAGTGTCCTGTGGCCCCAGGGAACGTCCTGCTCACCTGACCCCTCCTGGGCAGCTCCAGGATTCGTCTCTGGGGCGTCAGCAGGAAGCCCCTGGCTGTGCGCCATGGTCCTGGCTCTGGGGACTGGGGTCAAGGCTGGTGCCTGTCACAGTCCTCGAAACCTCCTGGATTCTCTGTCCCAGCACCAGCCCGAAGGTCCGGGTCTCTGCTGGGGAAGGGATGGTGGTTCTGGTCCAATTCTTCAGCTAAATCCCCAGATCTCACAGTGCAGGCAGCAGAGACAGGATCACGATTGACCTGAGCCAAGGGTTTGATCCAAGTGGCACCAGACGGTTGTGGTTTAAATCGTCCTGGAATGTTCTGGTCCCAACGGCATCAGGCTGTTTGGATCCAAACGGCTCAGAAGTTCTGAGCTGGGTGAGGTCATTGCCGGCTGGGATGACACTGCTCAGTTCTGTGCGAGCTGCTCTCGGGTCCAGCCGACCCTCCTCGTGTCCCGTCCATGGAGGGCCGAGTTCATGAGGTCCCAGCCAAACCACTCAGCTGGGTCTATGCTGCACAAGGCCCGGGCGGGCCCATCCGGGGTCCGATCAGGGAGGGTGGAGCCATAGCCTCTGGCTTTGTGCTGG
>NW_027058134.1:0-3000 GCF_011386835.1 Chrysemys picta bellii | reverse complement strand
GAGCTCAACCTGTTTAGCTTATCAAAAGGAGATTGAAAGGTGACTTCACTGAAGTGTTGAAATGCCTTAATGGAGAGAAAATATTGGGTATTAAAGGGCTCTTTAATCGAGCAGAGAAAGGCAGAGCAAGACCCAATGGCTGGAAGGTGAAAAGAGACAAATTCCTATGACAAATAAGGCACAAATATTCAACAGCGAGGATGATTGAACCCAGGAAGAAGCTACCATGGAAAGTGGTGGATTCTCCATCTCTTGATATCATTTAATAAAGACTAGATGCCTTTCCGGAATGTGTTTGCCCCAAAAGTAGCTATTGTGGTAGACAGGAGGCCTGTGATATGCAGGGGGTCAGATTAGATGCTCTAACGGTCTCTGCTGCCCATAAGGTCTACTCATTTCTGAGAAACCGAGTGTAGCATTGGGAGCAGCCTCTGTTTTTTAAACAATCAGTTTGTCAGCACCTGCAGGACAATTTGGTTCTTAGGACTAGTGAGCATGGACTTGTCAAGAACAAATCATTCCAGACCAATCCTAGCTCCTTCTTTGGCAGGGTTAGGGGCCTAGTGGAGGTGGCTAAACAGTAGATGGGATCTATCTTGGTGTTAATAAGGCTTTTGACACAGTCCCATAGGACATTCTCACAAGCAAACAGATGCTGCTTAGCACTGTCAGAGCAGCTTTTGCTGGGGGATTCTCCCAGCACTTTCCAATAGTGGGAAAGTATGAAATCCCCATTTGACTGCTAGGGACACAGCCTAGAGGGGGCAGCAACTTACCTCAAGTCCCACAGGTCAATAGGAAACCAGCAATGGAACCCAGGAGTCCTGACTCCCAGTTCCCTGCTCCAATCACTCCAGCGGAGCACACTCCCTCTCAAAGCAGGGGGACCGGACATGAGGGCCTGGTTGTAATTGCCAGCTGTGGGAGGGAGTGTGCAGCAGTGGTTAGTGAAGGGGCCTGGAAATAAGGACTGCTGGGTCTATTGGAGAGTGTCACTAGGAGCAGTGCATAAGATGAGGTGTCCTATCATGTTTACTCAGATCAGATTAGGACATAATAGAATGGCTGAAATAGTTTATTTTATTTGTATTGTATTATTTTGCAATTGTTAAGAGCAGCAACTACTTAGCTCAGACTGAAGCATCTTATCTAATTTTTGAGATCTAAGTGTCTCCTCTTTGAGTGCCACGAGACAATTTAACACATTGTGACAAAGAATTTTCATTGCCACTTGTTATGATTTCAAGAAACAAACTGGTTTAGTTTGAATAGGATTTTCGGTCAGAAACGGTTTCAATGAAATTTCCCCAGCATTTCGATTCCTGGGCTCTATCTCTGCCTTTCGGGGGGGTGGAGGGGGGGGGGTTGCTGTCTGTTAGAACAGGAGTCTGATTTGGATAGGGATAGAGACCTCTTCAATGTTTTTAATGAAGTAAATACAAATGGGAATTGTGTGATCATGGGAGACTTTAACTTCCCAGATATCGACTGGAGGACAAGTGCTAGTAATATAATAGGGCTCAGATTGGAGTGATAGCTGATGGATTCCTTCACCAAGTAGTTGCTGAACCAACAAGAGGGGATGCCATTTTCGATTTGGTTTTGGTGAGTAGTGAGGATCTCTTAGAAGAAATGGTTGTAGGGGACAGCCTTGGTTTGAGCGATCATGAGCTAATTCAGTTTAAACTAAATGGAAGGGTAAACAAAAATAGATCTGTGACTAGAGTTTTTTTTTTTCAAAAGTGGTAACTTTAAAAAATTAAGGAAATTAGTTAGGGAAGTGGATTGGACTGAAGGACTTGTGGAACAGATGGATCAGACTGAACAGGTTCCAAACCTCTCGGAGGCTCCTACCTTCTAAACAGGGACGTCTGTTTTGTAGTGAAATCAGGAAAAAGAAAGGAGAAAACTCAAAAGAGGTTCCTCCTGGCGCTCACGTACGTGACCCCTAATACTCTCTCAGTCCTCAAAGAGAGACCTCGAGAAGGAGACTTGCTGAAGCAAAGCTACAGGGGACTCAGAGGTTTCCCTGGTCCTGAGCCCCTGTCCTGCCTGGCTGATGTCAGCATCTCTCAGTGAGGTCACCACCTCCCCTGCACCTTTGACCAATAGGCTGAGGTCCTGCAAAAGGCCTTTGTGATGTCACTGCCACACCCACCCCTCCCCTGCAGTGCTAATGTCCTGCCACAGGCCAGACCCTTTGGAGGTTTGAGCTACTCCCTGTGGATCACCCCGCTCAATGAGTGTTCATTCTAGGAAGCAAGCCGGCTAGACAGTAAAACAGCAGAGGCTGCTCCCAATACTAAACTTGGTTTCTCAGAAATGAGTAGACTTTATGGGCAGAAGAGATCGTTAGAGCATCTAATCTGACCCCCTGCATATCACAGGCCTTTCTGCACCATATGGGGCAGGCAGAGCTCTGCCTGGGCGCAGGGGGAATGGGATGGGGGTAGATCAAGGAAAGGGGGGAGGGGAATGGGTGTGAGGGAAAGAGCTCCTGTCCCAGATGAAGGAATTTGGGGGCAGAGGAAAGGACCCTGCTCCACAGAGAGGGGAGAGGGTTTCTGTGAGTGCCAGGGGGCTCCATTTCCCCTTCCACTAGCTCCCCATTTACAGAGAGCCAGAGCAGTACCTGCAGCAGAGAGCGGGAGTTGCTGGTGGCCTCAAAGGCACAGGCCCTGCAGCGCCTCGGGCACCTGGTGCAAGTGCCGCATGATACGGAGCTGGCGCATCACATTGGCCGTGACGTCCTCCTGCTGCAAGGGAACGAGAACCTGTCTGAGACTCAGACGCCTCCGAGGAATCAGGGGGGATTAACGGCCCCTGGAACCAGCAGCATTTCCACCCAGCCCCTGCCCATCTCTGAGGGATGGATTCCCCCTCCTGACCCCCAGGATGGAGTCTTGTTGTCCTTCCTAGTGACCTCCAGTGGCAACCCCCCTCCTTGTACGGGGAGCTCCTGCCACGTCCCCCTCAGTGCCCCTGACAGCTGTTCCACCT
>NW_027058133.1:0-3000 GCF_011386835.1 Chrysemys picta bellii | reverse complement strand
GTTTTCCATGCCTAAAATTCAGCTGGCGCCAGATGCATCAGACTGAACAGGTTCCAAACCTCTCGGAGGCTCTTACCTTCTAAACAGTGACGTCAGTTTTCTAGTGAAATCAGGAAAAAGAAAGGAGAAAACTCAAAAGAGGTTCCTCCTGGTGCTCACATACATGAACCCAAATACTCTCTCATCCCTCAAAGAGAGATCTCGAGAAGGAGACTTGCTGAAGCAAAGCCACAGGGGTCTCTGAGGTTTTCCTGGCCCTGCGCCCCTGTCCTGCCTGGCTGATGTCAGCATCCCTCTGTGAGGTCACCACCTCCCCTGCACCTTTGGCCAATAGGCTGAGGTCCTGGAAAAGGCCTTTGTGATGTCACTGCCACACCCACCCCTTCCCTGCAGTGCTAATGTCCTGCCACAGGGCAGACACTTTGGAGGTTTGAGCTACTCCCTGTGGATCACCCCACTCAATGAGTGTTCATTCTAGGAAGAAAGCCGGCTAGACAGTGAAACATCACAAGCTGTTCCCAATGCTACACTCGGTTTCTCAGAAATGAGTAGACTTTATGGCCAGAAGAGACAGTTTGAGCATCTAATCTGACCCCCTGCATATCACAGGCCTCCTGTCTACCACAATAGCTACTTTTGGGGCAAACACATTCCGGAAAGGCATCTAGTCTTTATTAAATGACATCAAGAGATGGAGAATCCACCACTTTCCATGCTAGCTTCTTCCTGTGGTCAATCATCCTCGCTGTTGAATATTTGTGCCTTATTTGTCATAGGAATTTGTCTCTTTTCACCTTCCAGCCATTGGGTCTTGCTCTGCCTTTCTCTGCTCGATTAAAGAGCCCTTTAATACCCAATATTTTCTCTCCATTAAGGCATTTCAACACTTCAGTGAAGTCACCTTTCAATCTTCTTTTGATAAGCTAAACAGGTTGAGCTCTTTCAATAGTTCACTAGAAGGCATTTTTCTCCAGCCCTCAGAACATTTGGTGGCTCTTTGCTGCCCCAGCTCCAATTTCTAGGACCATCTTTTTCATAGTAGGACACCAAGACTGGAGGCAGTATTCCAATAGCAGTCTCACTGCTGCTGTGTCACCTCCCTATCCTACTCACGGCTCTGCTCCTACGTCTAATGATGGCTTTAGCCCTGTTCACCACAGCTTCACACTGGGAGCTCATGTTGAGTGGCTTCTCCACTCTGGCCCCTAAATCCTTTTCAGAGTCACTGCTTTCCTGGATCCACGTCCCCATTCTGGAGGTGTGGCCGGCGTGCCTTGTTGCCACGCATAGGACCTTGCATTGGGCTCTGCTCAAACTTGTTTTCTTTGAATGGGTCCAGCTGGCCGAATGAGCCAGATCGCTCTGTATCACTGCCCTCTCCCCATCAGGAATTACCACTCTGCCTGTATTTTGTCACCCCCCAATCTTATCCGCAGTGATTGTATGTTTTCTCTCAATTCATTGATAACAATTATTTTAAAAAATTAGTCCTTGAGAGCTTCTTCAGACCCTTAGTACCCAGGACCTGCTCCCCACAGCACAGTGAGAAAGGCTTTAGGAGCTGTGTTGTCCATAGGCTCTGAACAACATGTGGGGGTCAGCAGATTACAAACGCACGACAGACCTGTAGTGTAGACAGGTCCCAACTGTGTCTCGGTTTCCCACCCTATAAAATGGGGAGAACAAACAAAACCTTGATTAGCTCCATTTGATAGCTGGGGAAACCGAGGCACCCAGCGGTGCAGAGACTCGCTCATGGTCCCAAAGCCAGGAATAGAAAACAGTAGATCTGATAGCCAGGCCTGGGACCTAGCCCCAGTTATCCTGGCCTTGCTGCTCTAAGTTTAGTCACAGCATCCATGTCTTTTCCCCCGTGTCCCTTAACCCCACGTCACTGCAGAAGAGAGATTTTCTGGTAGCCAGCTGGCTCTCCTGCATGTGGATGTCGTTCCAAAAGACATGCTCTGGCTCAGTCCCATGCTATGGTTGGCTGAAGGAACCACTTGGTCACATTCTAGGCCCTGAGTTATACAGGAGGGGCGACTAGATGCACAGAATGGTCCTTTCTGACCTGAACCTCTATCAATCGCTACATTTTCTGCTGCTAGGAAGAGAACTCTGGACCTATTTTCTCTCATTCACTTTCAGTCGGAATAATTTCAATCCAGGCCAAAGGATTTCCTCTTCCATTGTGTTTTCAGCACCTTTGCGAGCAACCAGTTACTGTTACCCAGAGGTTTCCAGTTTCTACCTGTCCCTGGGTGAGATGGCCAGGAAAGGGGTTGGAGCTCAACTGCACCTGGCCCAGGTGATGCAGCTCCCAAGGGCGAAGGGAATAAGTGTGGGGGTCACGTGACAAGACGCAGCCTGTGACTAGGACCCAGGCCTGCTGAGAGATAGAAGGGCAGCCTGTGCTCAGCCAGGAGAGAGACCCCAAGGGGAGCAGGCATGGGAGGGGCTTGGAGAGTCCTTTAAAGGTCAGGGAAAAGCTGGGAAGGGGCCAGGCTGAGCACTAAGGACAAGGCCCTAGGAGGGAAAGACAGGGCAGTTTAGGAGATGGGGCAGATAGTCCAGTTGGTTTCGGCTCCCCGGACCAGACACCCAGAGGTGAAGGTGATTGTCGGGGCTTCTGTCCTTCTTCCCCAGTGTAGATTTGATAGTGGAGAAGACTGATGCCGTAAGGGGGAAGTGAGTTACCCCAAGGTCACCCAGTGAGTTTATATCACGAATGCATACTCGGAAGGATCCAATAGAAACATGGATTTTCCAGTCTCTTCTTTCTAGGAGTCCCCAGGGCTGAGGTAAAACCCCTGCGGCCCCTCCCCATTCTGCTCACCTCCAAGATGTGCTGGAGTTTGTCTGTGCTGGGGGGTGCTGTCAGCAGGATCTAGAGCTCGTCATCCATGTTCTCTGGGCAGGCCTTGCCGTGAGCACCCCCATGACCCCAGCCCACACCCCCAGACCTCTGCCCTGACTCCTGCACCCCCCACACATATCCAG
>NW_027058132.1:0-3000 GCF_011386835.1 Chrysemys picta bellii | reverse complement strand
CAGCCAGCCCCTGCTGCACCCCTGCCCTACCTCCAGCCCCGCCCCCCTGTTCTGCCCGCACCAGCCCCGCCCCCCTGCCCTGCCTGCAGCCAGCCCTGCACCCCCTGCCCACAGCCAGCCTCTGCCGCACCCCCTACCCTGTCTCCAGGCAACCCCTGCCGCACCCCCCTGCGGCCCTGCCCAAAGCCAGCCAGCCCCACACACCCCTGTCTCCAGCCAGCCCCGCACCCCTTGCCCTGCCTGCAGCCAGACCCTACCTCCAGTGAGCCCCTGCCCTGCCTCCAGCTAGTCCCATGTCCACTGGTGCCCTGCAGTTCCCAGGGCAATAACCCTGCACACCTGCTTCAATGAGGGGGGCAGGGAGCAGCTGGGACCCACACATGTGCACACCACTAGGGTGACCAGACAGCAAGTGTGAAAAATCGGGACAGGGGGTGGGGGATAATAGGATCCTATAAGAAAAAGACCCCAAAATTGGGACTGTCCTTATAAAATCAGGACATCTGGTCACCCTAGCACACCCCCAGGGAGTGGCGGGGCCCACACACGTGAAACGGAGCTCATTAATAACCGATCAACAGCATATATGATACAATGTACATAATATATAATTTTATTATTTATATAGTTATGGAAAGTAAATAATACATGGAAGAAATGAAAGGCTTTTTTTTACATTATTTTTTTTGTTAGTCGTCCCTGCCGGGGCCCCGCCAAAAATGTTCGAATTGGGCCCCGCCCTTCCTAAAGCCGGCCCTGCTGGAGAGAACAGGAGGATTCAGTCAGCAGGGGCTGCCGATCCGTCCCATTCACCAGGGCTGCCATCCTGCGGCTTCAGCATTAGTGGCTGGGGTGACTTGGGGAAAGGTCTCAACCTCCCCACATCCCACTTCACTGCTGCCAGAATCCCTCCTGCCCCCCCTGCTACAGTCCCCTCCCTACCCAACCTGGGTGGGGCTGGAGGAGAGGGGTCTGAGAACTTGAGCTGTGGATTGGAGGTGGAACAGCTGTCAGGGGCACTGAGGGGGAGGTGGCAGGAGCTCCCCGTACAAGGAGGAGGGTTGCCACTGGAGGTCACTAGGAAGGACAACAAGACTCCATCCTGGGGGTCAGGAGGGGGAATCCATCCCTCAGAGGTGGGCAGGGGCTGGGTGGAAATGCTGCTGGTTCCAGGGGTCGTTAATCCCCCCTGATTCCTCAGAGGCGTCTCAGTCTCAGGTTCTCGTTCCCTTGCAGCAGGAGGACGTCACGGCCAATGTGATGCGCCAGCTCCGTATCATGCCGCACTTGCGCCAGGTGCCCGAGGCGCTGCAGGGCCTGTGCCTCTGAGGCCACTAGCAACTCCCGCTCCCTGCTGCAGGTACTGCTCTGGCTCTCTGTAAATGAGGAGCTAGTGGAAGGAGAAATGGAGCCCCCTGGCACTCACAGAAACCCTCTCCCCTCTCTGTGGAGCAGGGTCCTTTCCTCTGCCCCCAAATTCCTTCATCTGGGACAGGAGCTCTTTCCCTCACACCCATTCCCCTCCCCACTTTCCTTGATCTACCCCCATCCCATTCCCCCTGCACCCAGGCACAGCTCTGCCTGCCCCATATGGTGCAGAAAGGCCGTTGTGTCAGGGCCCCACCCCTAGCCCCACTGAAGCTCAGAAAGCTCCACTTTTGAGGAGGTGGGGGTGGGACAGAGGATCAGGGCTAGCTTCACCTCCTGCCCTTTATTCTCCCCTTGGCTCTTCTATGGGGTCTCTGGGTGTGAATCAGAGCCTCATTCCCAGCTGTCTTCCAGGCCCTGGATCTGGCACAGCCTCCCAGATGGGCACAGCCTGCAGCTGAGCCACGTCAGGGAGCAGTGGGGACAGGTCACCTCGTCCCATCCAAGCAAGCAATGCTGGGGGTCAGAGAGGCTTAGATGGGAGACCCTGATCTCTCATGGAGGTAAGAGCCATTTACTCCTTGGGGCGTGTGGGTCTCTTGGGGGAGAAATGGGATCCTCGATGCACAGCCTGGCTGGGAGCTTCCCCTGTCCCTGGCTCCCAGTGACAGCGATGAGATGAGGAGGAATGAAGCTTGGAGAAGAATAGAACTTGCCCCCGCGTGGGCCAGGTTCTAAGGAGGAGGGTATATAACGGGGGGCTTGGCCTGTGGGCTATAAAGCCTGGAGCTAGGCCAAATGGATTACAGAGTGAGCTCCAGCTGAGGGGAAACCAGGGGAAACCGCAACAAAGGTACAGGAGCAGGCCTAGCTGTTCGGTACAGGGCCTTGGGGCAGAACCTAGAATCCAGGGTAGGACTGGTTCTCCCACGGTCTCTAAGGAAGGGGATGTACAGGGCCATAGAAAGGGCTACCAAGGCCAGCAAGGGCAGGCCGATCCAAAGTCAGGCTGAGGAAAAGCCCCCAAGGGACAGAGGATCTTGTTTCAGTTAAAGACATTTTTTGACTTTTCGTTTGGGATGAGCGCGACCCAGGAAGGAGTGGGACTAAAAGATGGTCGCCTGGCCGAAGGGCTGAGTTCCCAGCCCAAAACCTGCTGGCGGGTGTGCTAGCCCAAGAAATCTGTGACCCCAGGCCTTGAAGGAAGGGGCACCTATCGGTGAGTGAACTCTGTTACAAGCCTGCTTCCATTGTGGAAAGAGCCTGGTATTGGAGAGTGGTGGGGATGGCCTGTGGGCGAGGATGGCTGGAGGGGTCATACAGGAGGGGCAGCAGCGTCCAGTGAGGAGATCAGGGAACGGGTTGTTTGCAGTCCTGCCACTGAGCGGTAACGTGATCCTGGCCAGGTCACTCTCCCACCTGGTGCCTCACTTTCTCTGTCTTTGAAATGGGGATCATCCCGACCCACATTAAGAAAGGGTTTGATCCTCTGCTCTTGCTTCCCAAATCCCTGCCCTCCTTGTCCCACACAGGCCTCTGCCCTGTTGCTCAAACTCCCATGCACATGTTAGTGCCTGTGTCACCCCCGCAACTGCAAGGTCTCATGTACAGTCCCCTGCCAGCAAACTGAAG
>NW_027058131.1:0-3000 GCF_011386835.1 Chrysemys picta bellii | reverse complement strand
GGGCCTGGGCCCAGGGTGTTCACAGCCCCGCCCTCACCTCTCCCTGAGCCCAGCCTGACTCCTCACCTGGAACAAAGCTGCGGCGTCCATTGGCCTCGCTGCTGCCCGAGTCCCAGGCACTGCTGCTGTCCCATGGGGAGCGGGTCGAGCTGCTGGTGGTGGGACAGGGATCCTCCACCTCCTGCCCTGGGGAGGCTGGAAGGTCCTCAGTGACCGGGGAGGGCGATGCCTCCTGCTGGGAATCAGGGCTGGGCTCCTGGGGACGCTGCTGCCCACACAACATGCCCCAGAGTCACCCTGCCCGGCTCCCCTCCTGCGCTGGGTCCTGCCTGCCCAGCTGCAGCCTAGTCCAGCTCCATTTCGACCTGGCCTCTCCCACCTCGGTGCCTGCGCTGGGAGCGGGTTTTCTCCGCCAGAAGGCTGGGCACTTCCACCTCCTGGCCTGGCCGGGAGCTCCTTCCCGGCCAGTGGGGACGGAGGAGCCGCTCTGCTCCTGGGGAAGATGGCAGCTGCTTCGCTCAGGCTCTGGGGCCACCTGCAGAGCCTTCTTCCGAACATCCTCAGGAGCCTGGCCATCCTGGAACCGAGCGGGGAGCGGGCGTGAGTCTGGGGTCAAGGCAGCCTCTCACTAACCAGCCTGTTTGGTCCCTCCCCATCCCTGCCCCAGCCAGAGCAGCTCCTCCTCCCCGCACAGGGGTGCACGTAATGCAATCTACACCCACTGGCAGGAGTTCATTGCATGATCTGCTTCCTGCTGTTTGGTTCTGGGCTGTTGGAGTACGGGCTTGCAACCATCTGTCCTGTAGGTGCTGACAAACTGATTGTTTAATAAGGAGTTCCAGTATCTTTCCAGGTATGTTAATGGATGGGAAGACGTTCTTTTTCACGGATCTCTGACGAGAACTGGGGCACAGCACTTAGTTTGTTGAGGCCATAAAATGGAGACAGGCACCTCTTCTCTTCTCCCAGCACCCCACATACCTAAAAGGGTGGGACTCACATCCCTCAATGGGCTTTAAAAAAGACAATGGTTACAATGTGGCCCCGACCATTTCTGGTTTCTGCAGACTAGATGTTTTAGCAAAGTTTAGAATTCCTTGGTGCTCAACACCGTGAAACTCCCCTTTCTCCTTCACAAAGGGCTTTAACGCCCCTTATCTCACCCAGGCTCTCGACTGCCCAAAGTTGGAGAATTGTCCCTGTTCCCACTGCAGAGCACCCCCCACGACACACACACACAGTCCTCCTGGTGGTGGGAGGGGAACAGAGGAAAGGACAGAAGACGTAAGAGATGAAGAGAAAGGAGGGAGGGATGGAGGAAAAGGTAAAACAAAAAGGACAAACCCTAATGTCCCCAGTGATTCTAAGGGACAAAATCCCAGGTGGGGAATAAAATTCGACCACCTTAAGCTAGTGTTTTCCATGCCTAGAATTCAGCTGGCGCCAGATGCATCAGACTGAACAGGTTCCAAACCTCTCGGAGGCTCTTACCTTCTAAACAGGGACGTCTGTTTTCTAGTCAAATCAGGAAAAAGAAAAGAGAAAACTCAAAAGAGGTTCCTCCTGGCGCTCATGTACGTGAACCTAAATACTCTCTCAGTCCTCAAAGAGAGACCTCGAGAAGGAGACTTGCTGAAGCAAAGCTACAGGGAACTCTGAGGTTTCCCTGGCCCTGCGCCCCTGTCCTGCCTGGCTGATGTCAGCATCCCTCTGTGAGGTCACCACCTCCCCAGCACCTTTGACCAATAGGCTGAGGTCCTGCAAAAGGCCTTTGTGATGTCACTGCCACACCCACTCCTCCCCTGCAGTGCTAATGTCCTGCTGCAGGGCAGACACTTTGGAGGTTTGAGCTACACAAAGAGGAGACACTTAGATCTCAAAAATTAGATGAGATGTTTCAGTCTGAGCTAAGTAGTTGCTGTTCTTAACAATTGCAACATAATAAAATACAAATAAAATAGACTATTTCAGCCATTCTATTATGTCCTAATCTGATCTGAGTAAACACGATAGGACACCTCATCTTATGCACTGCTCCTAGTGACACTCTCCAATAGATCCCCATCCTCCACCTGCCGGGAGGTAGGTAGGGGCCGATTGTTATCCCTACTTGAAAGAGGGAGAAGCTAAGGCTGAGAAAGGAGAATTGACTTGTCTTAGGTCACACAGCCAGTCCGTGGCAGAGTTGGGAATAGGACCCAAGAGCCCTGATTTTCAAACTAACCATCGGATCTTGAATTTCAGACATTGAATGACCTGAATAAAGTGCTCTCAAGTGAGTTCCAGACCAGCAAGTGTTCATAGTAATTATTCAGCAAGTATTTTAGAAGAACTGGAATGGTAGAGAAAGTAATGAACTGCAGAGAAGCAGCAAAATTTGTCGAACATATGACGGGTTATGACTATTTATTTGGTCTTAAAAGAAAACAACAGGGACCTGAGTCTCCTCCCTGTCAATAAACCCCTGCTCAGCCAATCAGGGTAGAGACCGAGGGGCGGGAGGATGAGGGTTCTCACCAGAGAGCCCAAAGGATAGCCCAGGTCACCGCTGGGGATCACTGTCTGAGCACTATTTCAGCTCCATATTTTTTGGTGGACCTCCCACAATGGGAGTTGTAGAGCACCCCCCACGACACACACACACCCCTCCTGGTGGTGGGAGGGAAAAGGGAAAGGACAAAAGAAGTAAGAGATGAAGAGAAAGGAGGGAGGGATGGAGGAAAAGGTAAAAGAAAAAGGACAAACCTTAATGTCCCCAGAGATTCTAAGGGACAAAATCCCAGGTGGGGAATAAAATTTGACCACCTTAAGCTAGTGTTTTCCATGCCTAAAATTCAGCTGGCGCCAGATGCAGCAGAGTGAACAGGTTCCAAACCTCTCGGAGGCTCTTACCTTCTAAACAGGGACGTCAGTTTTCTAGTGAAATCAGGAAAAAGAAAGGAGAAATCTCAAAAGAGGTTCCTCCTGGTGGTCACATACATGAACCCAAATACTCTCTCA
>NW_027058130.1:0-3000 GCF_011386835.1 Chrysemys picta bellii | reverse complement strand
GAAGCAGTTTTAATGCAGGAAGAACCGAATCAAAAATTCCATCTTGTCGTGTTTCTCAGCAAAAAACTGTCTAAGAGGAAAAGCCACTGGTCAATCAGCAAAAAAGGAATGCTACGCCATTGTGTACGCGCTGAAAAAGCTACGCCCATACGTTTGGGAACGGCGTTTCCAACTACAAACAAACCATGCTGCACCACATTGGCTTCATACCGCCAAGGAAAATAACAAAAAACTTCTTCGGTGAAGTTTAGCTCTCCAAAATTTTAATTTTAAAATACAACACATTTCTGAAGCTTCTAACCAAGTGGTTGATGCACTCTCCCGGAAAAGTTTCCCAAAGTTAACTGGTTAACAATTGTTCTTGAAATAAAACATATTGTTAGTTTTTATATAATCAGTGGTATGTCTAAAGGTACATGTGTCTTATTAACTCTGTTTTCTCCTAAAACTCCAGGAAGAAATCACAGCCAGTGTGGAACTGAACGTACAACACTATCTGTGATTTGGGGGGCGTGTCATAACTATAAAGGGAAGGGTAACAGCTGTCCTGTGTACAGTACTATAAAATCCCTCCTGGCCAGAGACTCCAAAATCCTTTTCCCTGTAAAGGGTTAAGAAGCTCAGGTAACCTGGCTGGCATCTGACCTAGAGGACCAATAAGGGGACAAGATACTTTCAAATCTTGGGGGGGGGAAGGCTTTTGTTTGTGTTCTTTGTTTTGGTTGTGCGTTCGCTCTCGGGACTGAGAGGGACTAGACATCAATCCAGGTTCTCCACATCTTTCTAAACAAGTCTCTCCTATTTCAAACTTCTAAGTAAATAGCCAGGCAAGGCATGTTAGTTTTCTTTTGTTTTCTCAACTTGTAAATGTACCTTTTACTAGAGTGTTTATCTTTGTTTGCTGTACTTTGAACCTAAAACTAAAGGGGAGTCCTCTGAGCTCTTTAAGTTTAATTACCCTGTAAGGTTATTTCCATACTGATTTTACAAAAATAATTTTTACCTTTTTCTTTAATTAAAAACCTTCTTTTTAAAAACCTAATTATTTTTTTCCTTGTTTTAAGATCCAAGGGGTTTGGATCTGTATTCACCAGGGAATTGGTGAAGGTCTCTCAAGGCTACCCAGGGAAGGAAATTAGCCTTGGAATGGTGGCAGCGAACCAAAGCTAAGCTGGTAGTTAAGCTTAAAAGTTTTCATGCAGGCCCCTACATTTGTACCCTAAAGTTCAAAGTGGGAATACAGCCTTAACAACCTGTCAGAGACTCAAACGCCCCGAGGAATCAGGGGGAATTCAGGGAACCTGGAACCAGCAGCATTTCCACTCAGCACCTGCCCACCACTGAGGGATGAATTCACCACCTGAACCCCAGAATGGAGTCTTCTTCTCCTTTCTAGTAACCTCCAGTGCCAACCCACCTCCATGTAGGGTGAGCTACTGCTACCTCCCCCTCAGTGCCCTTGACAGTTGTTCCACCTCCAAACCACGGCTCAAGTTATCAGAACCCTATTCTATACCCCCACCCAGGTTGGGCAGGGAGGCGGCTCTAGCATGGGGGGCAGGAGGGATTCTGCCAAGAGTGAAGTAGATTGCAGGGAGGTTGAGATCTTGCTCCAAGTCATCCCAGACACTAATGCAAAGCCACAGGATGGCAGCATCTAGTGTCAGTGGAGTCCAAGCACTATTTCAACCCCACAGTTTTGGATCAACTTCCCACAAGGGGAGGTGAAGAGCACCCCCAGCAACCCACACACACACAAACCACTCCCGGTGGTGGGAGGGGAACAGGAGAAAGGACAAAAGAAGTAAGAGATGAAGAGAAAGGAAGGAGGGATGGAGGAAAAGGTAAAACAAAAAGGACAAACCCTAATGTCCCCAGTGATTCTACGGGACAAAATCACAGGGAGGGAATAAAATTCTGCCACCTTGAACTAGTGTTTTCCATGCCTAGAATTCAGCTGGCACCAGGTGGATCAGACTGAACAGGATACAAACCTCTCCGAGGCACTTACTTTCCTCAAAGAGAGACCTCAAGGAGGAGACTTGCTGAAGCAAAGCCAGAGGGGTCTCTGAGGTTTCCCTGGCCCTCATGTCAGCATCTCTCTCTGATGTCAGCATCTCTCTCTGAGATCACCACCTCCCTAACACATTTGACCAATAAGCTGACGTCCTGCAAAAGGCCTTTGTGATGTCACTGCCACACCCAACAAAACCCTGAAGTGCTAATGTCCTCCTGCTGGCCTGACACTTTGAAGGTTTGAGCTACTCTGTGTGAATCACCCCACTCAATGGGTCTTCATTCTAGGAAGCAAGCAGATTGCAGGGAGGTTGAGATCTTGCTCCAAGTCATCCCAGACACTAATGCAAAGCCACAGGATGGCAGCATCTAGTGTCAGTGGAGTCCAAGCACTATTTCAACCCCACAGTTTTGGATCAACTTCCCACAAGGGGAGGTGAAGAGCACCCCCAGCAACCCACACACACACACACCACTCCTGGTGGTGGGAGGGGAACAGGAGAAAGGACAAAAGAAGTAAGAGATGAAGAGAAAGGAAGGAGGGATGGAGGAAAAGGTAAAACAAAAAGGACAAACCCTAATGTCCCCAGTGATTCCACGGGACAAAATCCCACTTGGGTTATAAAATTCTGCCACCTTGAACTAGTGTTTTCCATGCCTAGAATTCAGATGACACCAGATGGATCAGACTCAGCAGGTTCCAAAACTTCTTGGAGGTTCTTACCTTCTAAACAGGGAGATCTGTATTTTAGTAAAATCAGTAAAAGGAAAGGAGAAAACTCTAAAGAGGCTCCTGCTCGCACTCACATACGTCAACCCTAACACTCTCTCAGTCCTCAAAAAGAAACCTCGAGAAGGAGACTTGCTGAAGCAAAGCCACAGGGGTTTCTGAGGTTTCCCTGGTCGTAAGCCCCTGTCCTCCCTGGCTGAAGACAGCATCTCTCTCTGAGGTCACCACCTCCCTAACACCTTTGACCAGTACGC
>NW_027058129.1:0-3000 GCF_011386835.1 Chrysemys picta bellii | reverse complement strand
CAGCTACCCGGAGCAGGAGCAGGAGCCCGCTCTGCCAGAGGGGTCCCAGAGACACAACAGAGCTGGGAGCTGAGAATGCCACAGGATTCATGAACCTCACTTCCCTAGGTTGGGATATTTGGTGGCAATAATGAAAATGGGGGGAAGCTGGGCATGGGGTTCACCTGGCTCCCCAGATCTATCTAGGTAGGTACTTATCTGCCCTCATCACCATAACATCAGAGCAACGGATTCCTCCTCATGCCCCCTGTGTGGCAGGGCAGCATCCTTATTCCTGTTTCATGCATGGGGAACGGAGGCACGGAGGGGCTAAGTGCCAGGCCCATGGTTGCACAAGACATCTGTGGCAAAGCCAGGAACTGAGTACTAGGATGTGTTTCCTAATGGAGAGCACACTTGAATGGGAATCAGGAGACGTGGCTTCTACTCCCAGCTCTGCCGCTGGCCTGCTGGGGGACCTGGGGCAAGTCATGTCCCTGGCCAGTGCCTCAGTTTCCCCACCTGTGAGATGGGGACAAGGAACATGGCCTCTTTTGCAAAGCACTTTGAGATCTACTGATGAAAAACTCCACAGAAGAGCTAGGCATTATTCTTATCATCTCCTGTCTAACACCTGGTCCCAGGACCACACGGGAGACATTTGGCCAAGCGGAGATGAGATGATGGAGTGTCCCCCTCGAACTGAGCAGGGCATTCCCCTCATCACCCTGCCCCCCATTTCTGCTTGTGTGCCCCAGTGGCGCCCCTCAACGTAAGCAGCCTGTGTACCTCTCCTCACGCTAGGTACTGGACCTCTCTGAGCAACCTGGTGGCATCCCTGCTAAACTCGGTCCGCTCCATCGCCTCCCTGCTCCTCCTCCTCTTCCTCTTCATCATCATCTTCTCCCTGCTGGGGATGCAGCTCTTCGGCGGGAAGTTCGACTTTGAAGACATGGAGGTGCGGCGCAGCACCTTCCATAACTTCCCCCAGGCGCTCATCAGTGTCTTCCAGGTACGGGGCATGGGGTGCAGCGGGCATCAATCCCACTGGTCTAACGCATAGAGGAGGGGCTGAAGTCAGGATACCTGGGTTCTTTTTTGGGCTCTGGGGGACAGTGTGACTTAGTGGTTAGAGCAGGGAACAAGGAGTCAGGACTTCTGGGTTCTGTTCTTTCTGGTCCAGTGGAATGGTTCTACTTGACCTGTTCTTTCACTCACCCTGTCTCCCAGATCCTGACCGGAGAAGATTGGAATTCAATCATGTACAATGGGATCATGGCTTATAAAGGGCCCTCCTTCCCCGGCGTGCTGGTATGCATTTACTTCATCATCCTCTTTGTCTGCGGGAACTGTATCCTCTTTCTAGCCAGTTGGGGAGTAACAGCTGGGCGTTTTCTTGTCTTATCCAGCACAGTCACATCTAGGTTCAAGTACACATCGGGGAAAAGCTATGGGGCTGGGTATGGTATGTTCAGACATCATAGTACCAGGAGTGAGGGAAATGATGCAACAGGAGTGGGGTTAAAAGGGATGAAAAAATCCGTTGGGACACCAACAGAGATTCACTGGTGACAGCCAAGAGGCAGCTGTCATGGGTACACAGAGGGCTCGTTGCTGAACCTGGGGTTCTCCCCACCTGCCTGCGTACATTGCTTAGTGTCACCACACAGGCTCTCGCTAAGCCTGGGCCATGGAAGGGACTCATTCCTTACATATGAGCATGCTCCCTAAGCTCCTTAGCCCCACCCCCTCTCAGATATCTGCTCAATGTCTTCCTGGCCATCGCTGTGGACAATCTGGCCGAGGCCGAGAGCCTGACGTCGGCCCAGAAAGCCAAAGCCGAGGAGAAGAAGCGGAGGAAAATGTCCAGGTCGGTGCTGCTCTCTGCTGCTTAAAAGCGGGAACCCCCAAGGGCCCAGGGCTTGCAAATCAATGTGAGCTGCTGGTCTTGGGCATCATCTCAGCAGCATTCATTTCAACTCTGCCATGGCCTCACTCCTCACCTCTCTTTTGTGGTTCCCCCGTCCAGAAGTTACCCAGAGAAATCTGAGGAGGAAAAGCTCCTGCTGGCCAAGAAGCTGGAGCAGAAAGCCAAGGAATCCCCACCACAGCCAAGGTCAGTGCCGCGACCCCTCTGAGCTCGTCTGAACAAATGTCTAGGGGAACTTTCCCTGGCAGTTGAGGAGTACGGTACCCAGCAGTAATGTCTTCCCATTATTTGTCCTGTCGTGCATGAAAGGTGGATGGCCATGGCAGGAGGGAGGGAGATTTCCCCAGGGCCCACAGAATGACTGGGGACAAAATCCTGAGCTTCAGCAGACGCATCTCCGGAGACTTGTAGCAAGACGTCCATTCTGTATGCCCTGTAGGCCCGGATCATTCCTCTGACGAGCGAGCCTGCTTTCCCTGTCCCCTCCCAAAAAGCGTGGCGGGGGGACGGGGAGTGGGACTCAGTGGGTACAGGCCCAGGATCAAAGGTCCCGTATCAAAGGACTGTCTCGGTGGAGTTTCCACTCAAGATCTTGTTGTACTTAAAGTACTGCACAGGATCTTTTCAGGGGGAATAAGACAAAACGCCACATTTATTAGTAATACATGTATTCATTAACACTGTATTATATGCATATAATATATTACATTTACACTCACACACACACACACTCCGTCTTGTTGTTACCAATTAGTTGCTCCCCTTAACTTCACTGGCCAGGTGAGTTAAATGGGGGAGGGGGTGGAGCCGGGCTGCTGCCAATCCGGATCGATGCTCCCATGTTGACAAGACGAGACCCGGGGTCCTTTGCAAGACACCTCACTTTTATAGCAGCTTTCCTCTTATGCAAATTTATACCAGATTTAAACTCTGTGTTTGTGTCTGTGACAATGCGGTTCTGGCAGAACCCAACTGAGAGTGCCAACTCAGGACAAATTGCTTAAACAGGGCAGTTGCAGCCCAAGGCTGGGGTATTTTCCACCTCTAAGGCAAACCAAACCAGCCAGACTAAGGGAACTTCGGTCTCACCC
>NW_027058128.1:0-3000 GCF_011386835.1 Chrysemys picta bellii | reverse complement strand
ACCCACAGAGAAGTCCATTGCCCTGTGAAGCACTCGGAGACCCCACAAGTGTGGATGGAGTTATTCATCAGAACTCCACGGCTGGAGGTGGGCCATTGGGCAGGGTGCAGAGGTGGCACCAAGCATTCGTGCTGTCAGGCGCTCGGCTGGCTGGTTCTTGCTCACGTGCTCAGGGTCCAACCGATCACTATATTTGGGGTCAGGAAGGAGTTTCCCCCCAGGTCACACCAGCTGGCATCTTGGGGCTGGCTGGTTTTGCCTTCCTCTGGGGCACAGATCACTTGCAAGGACCCGCTGGGTATGTCTCAATAAAACAAATCCCTGCCATTGCAGGGGCCTGAGCCATTGGTGGGCCCCTCAATCACTGGACTGCTGGCTTAGGTTTCCGTGGAAAGCTCAGCAGCGTGGGGCACACTGGCTTCTGCCCCTAGCACTGCCACTAACTGCCTGTGTGATCACTGGCAAGTCACTTAACATCACTCTGTGCCTCAGATTCCCCACCTTTAAATTGTCTTGGATTGTAATACTGTGAATGTACAGAGCCTTTCATCTGAGGACCCCAAAGCACTGTCACTAACCTCGTTTTACACACAGGGAAACTGAGGCCCAGAGAGGGGAAATTACTTGCCCAAGGTCACCCAGCTAGATGCTTACAGAGCTGGGAAAAGAACCCAGGGATCCTGACACCTTAGGCCATGGTCCTTTCCCAGAACCAGGAATTGAACCCAGGAGTCCTGACACTAAATCGCCAGCATTAACCATTAGAACACTGACTGGCGAGGCCACATCTGGAGTACTGTGTCCAGTTTTGGGCCTCCCACTACAAAAGGGATGTGGACAAATTGGAGAGAGTCCAGCGGAGGGCAATGAAAATGATCAGGGGGTTGGGGCACATGACTTACTAGGAGAGGCTGAGGGAACTGGGATTATTTAGTCTGCAGAAGAGAAGAGTGAGAGGGGATTTGGTAGCAGCCTTCAACTACCTAAACAGGGGTTCCAAAGAGGATGAAGCTCGGCTGTTCTCAGTGATGGCAGATGACAGAACAAGGAGTAATGGTCTCAAGTTGCAGTGAGGGAGGTCTAGGTTGGATATTAGGAAAAACGATTTCACTAGGAGGGTGGTGAAGCACTGGAATGGATTACCTAGGGAGGTGGTGGAATCTCCATCCTTAGTGGTTTTTAAGTTCCGGCTTGACAAAGCCCTGTCTGGGATGATTTAGTTGGGGTTGTTCCTGCTCTGAGCAGGGGGTTGGATTTGATGACCTCCTGAGGTCCCTTCCAACCCTAATCTTCTATGATTCTATGAACACTCTCCCCTCCCAAAGATGGGAACAGTAGCTAGGAATCCTGGCTCCTGGGCTCTAACCCTTGGACTGCTGTGTTCTGCTAAGGATAATCCTTTTCTGACTGCTGTGGAGGCTGGGAGGCTTAATTCATTAGTGTCGTAAAGATGCTGGCGCGAAAGAAGCAGTCACAGTGCAAAGCATGTATGTATTATTGTTGTATTTATTATTAGCACCAGGTGTGCAGTTTCCATTCAGCGGGGCAGTGTGCCGTCAGTCTGCCAAAGCTCCTGGTTGTAGGACGTTCAAATAACATCTGGTCTCCTGAGTTACCAAAACCTCTCCCTTATTTTTATCTTCAGGTTCTGGGATATTTTGACATCGGCTTCACCTCCGTGTTCACAGTTGAAATAGTCCTGAAGGTGAGTCACACCCCATCTTTCTGGAGCCAGTGCATAATGGGGTGATGCCAGCGGTGAGGGGAGCCGCTGATCGGGGCAGAGCAGAGGCAGGCGTCACCAGTGGATGGGGAATCTTTGATTGAGGCTGCTGCTGCACACAGACAGACACTGGGGGTTCGCTGGCCAGCCTGTGCCACTTACTGTCACCACTAGGGCGGCCCCCTCCGTACAGCTAGTCAGAACATTTGCCTCAAACGTTTTTCGTTAGTTTCTCCAAAACTGAAATTTGTCATGAAATTGTGTTGATTCTGACAAAAATTCCTGCCAAAAAAAAAGAGGTTTGGAAATGTTCAAAATGTTGTTTAGAATTTGATGTCCTTTCTTTTTTCATGTTTACATTATTTCATACCATGGCAGGAGTAACAGTGCAATAGGTTTCCATCAATACGAACTAGCAACTGCCATTAATGTACACCCATAATATGCCCTATTACTGTGACATGTCATAATATAATAGAAATTAGGGCTGTCAATTAATCGCAGTTAACTCATGCGATTAAATAAAAAATCACGATTAGTCGCAGTTTTAATCGCACTGTTAATCGATAGAATGCCACTTGAAATTTGTTAAATATTTGTGGATGTTTTTCTACATTTTCAAATATATTGATTTCAATGACAACACAGAATACAAAGTGTACAGTGCTCACTTTATATTATTTTTGATTACAGATATTTGCACTGTAAAAATGATAAATAAAAGAAATAGTATTTTTCAGTTCACCTCATACAAGTACTGGAGTGCAATCTCTTTATTGTGAAAATGCGACTTACAAATGTAGATTTTTTTGGTTCCATAATTGCATTCAAAAACAAAACAATGCAAAACTTTAGAGCAGGGGTGGCCAGCCTGTGCCTCGGGAGCCACATGCGGCTCTTCAGAAGTTAACATGCGGCTCCTTGTATAGGCACCGACTCCGGGGCTGGAGCTACAGGCGCCAACTTTCCAATGTGCCGGGGGGTGCTCACTGCTCAACCCCTGGCTCTGCCACAGGCCCTGCCCCCACTCCACTCCTTCCCGCGCCCTTCCCTGAGCCTTCCGTGTCCTCGTTCCTCCCCCCACCCAGAGCCTCCTGCACACCACAAAACAGCTGATTGGGAGGTGCGGGGAGGGAGGGGGAGGTGCTGATCGGCGGGGCTGCTGGTGGGCAGGGGATGGCGGGGAGCTGATGGGGGGCTGCTGACATATTACTGTGGCTCTTTCGCAATGTACATTGGTAAATTCTGGCTCCTTCTCAGGCTCAGGTTGGCCACCC
>NW_027058127.1:0-3000 GCF_011386835.1 Chrysemys picta bellii | reverse complement strand
GATTTGGCGATCTCTTCGGCCACAATGAAACTTGCTTTCACAGCAGCTTCACTTTGTGATTTTGCTTTGGTGAAAAACGTCTGCTGGGATGTCAAATTCTTCTTCAACTCCTCTACCTTTTGTAGCTTCTGTCCTGCGCTCAGGTTTTTGAATTTGTTCTCATGTTTCGTCTCGTAGTGCCGTCTTAGGTTATACTCCTTCATTACAGCGATATTACTCCCGCAAAGGAGACACACTGGTTTACCTGCAATTTCAGTAAACATATACTCATTCTCCCACCGGCTTTGAAAGCCTCGGTTTTCAGAATCAATTTTTCTCTTGGCCATTGTTGGGGTCTAGCTTTGATTTGATATTAGCGTTGTATACATCAACAGACCGCGAACTTGAACCGCGGCTTGCCGTTGGCGGCAATTGCACTGCATCATGGGATTTGTAGTGTGTGTTATTGGGGCGTCATATCACAGGGCCATTAAAAACAGATATATAAAACGATTTCGCGGGCCGGATATAATTGTATGGCGGGCCGGATGTGGCCCGCGGGCCTTGAGTTTGACACATGTGCCCTAGTGCATTGGGGCCATCACTCAAGGATCTCTTCAGTTTAGTTTCTGCAAGTCACTAAATTCTCTGATGGTTGATGTAGATTCATGGCAACAGCCCTCGAGGCCCAACTAGAACGGACTGTTTGTCAGCCGTCTTCAACGAAATGTGCTCCATTCCTGGGGGAAGGAGGGATGAGGATTTGTATTCTCATCGTGCCTAGGAGTCTTAGTCAGCAGCCCCCAACATACCCTAGATAACTTATGGGTATTAAAGGTAGAATTGGAGAATAGTGTCCAAGTTCTCTCACCTTTGCACTTCCGTAAGATCAAAGCTCCAAATAACATTTATTTCAACTTTAGAAGAGAGTTGGTTGATCTTTCAGATTTTGATGATGTCTTTCCAGTATCTTTTTTGTGAAAAGCATACTTTTTGGAGGCCCTCAATTTAAAAAAAAAAAAAAGTATTTGAAAATATAAAGTTTAAGTGTAAAACACCACAAAGAAAATGTTTGTCCAATAAGAATTAGGGATCAGCATTCACAGTAGTAGATAGTATTTGAAGAGAAATTAGATACTGCTTCCAGAAAATGCCTAGATGTCTATTAAGGAAATTGCCAATTTTCTTCCCTGCAGTTCACAATAAACATGAGCACTGACATGAGACATCACAGAGTGAGGTTGGTGTTCCAGGATTCTCCTGTCCGGAACGGCAAGAAGCCCCGACTTGACCAAGGAGTACAAGTTATCCTGGACCCTGTGCACAGTGTACGTCTCTTGGATTGGTGGCATCCGCAGTACCCGTTTTCTCTGAAGGCTTAGCACGCTCCTACTGCATCTGTGAGTAGCCATGTCAGGTAGGAACTGGGAAATCCTGTTTTTATTTCCTGAATAAATTCTCCAATCTCCTTACAAATGAGTGAATCTGCAATGCCAGTCTCTGTATATAATTTCCAGCCAGTAATGAGCAGAATCGAGTGTAAATGGAAATGATTTGTAAACACATTTCTATGTAAAGTTCACATTTTATGATTTGAAAGGAGCACCATGAAACTGTTCATTTAAAATCCTTTTGGTGTTAACGAAAGTCGTCCTGTGTTCTGTTCCAGATCCAATGTGGTCAGGGAGATTTTCAGACCAAGTGTCAATGAAATCAGTGTGTGTCTTACTGTAGCATGATCAAACTCAAATGCAGCAGTATTATCCTACACTGATGCAGCAAGTGGAATAGCAGTGACAATCACTAGTCATGCTTTAATCTCTTATCTGCATGAGCACAATAAAGGCATAAATGATCAAGCAAAGAGATTGCCTTTACAGCTCACATTTAAATTAAATGTGTGTGGCGATAAGGCAAAAAAAACACTTACAAAAGTTCGTATCCTGATGCTTTCTTTAAGAAAGAGAATCTAAAACACACATAATGGAAAGGCTCTTGTGGCATGTGGGAACTAAACAAAAACTAACCGCATGAGTTAATAAGTGCTCAGACTTCAGGCATTAGAAGAGTAAGATTGTCTGTGAGCTAAGCTAACAGTGTTTGGAGCTAGTGACTGTGGGAAAGCTATTAGGAGCAAAGAGGAAGCATCCAGTTCCCAGTGGACAAATTAACTACCTGGGAAAAATAAACCCAACCCTTTTGGCTCTACTTAGTGGTGTGAGAGGGCTAAGCAGGGTACTGTGTCTACTTCAGCATATCTGGAGTTGCAGCACCACAATACCCAGAATAGATGGGGGCATGAGTTTTATGCAGAACCATGGGGAAGTATCGTGCATCTTATGACAGGAAGAAGAGCTTCATAATTCCACCTAAAATCCTCTGATTTTGAGCCTCAAGGGATTTGAGATAATAGCTTCCCTGGCCCTGCAGACCATAGGGGCAGTTGAATCTCAGTGCAAAGTACATCTGCATGAGGGAGTGTGACTGGGGCTGAGTGCAGGGTGAGTTGATGCCCTGAAGTAACTACTGACGGAAACCGGGTGTTCTGCTTTGCAGCTTATCAGTGGAGGTGAGCCCAGTTAACTTATCGGTCCTGTTTCAACCCAAATCTTGTGCAGGGTAGAGGCAAGAAGTATGTGATCCACAGTGAATGCAACAGCCTGTCCTTGAAGGAGGCTGCTGGGATAGAGCAAATGGGATAGGTTAAAAAAAGGGGGGGGGATTTCCCCTTCCCAACTTGAATCCAGTATGTAAATGCCCAAACGGGTGTACATGTAGCTGTACCAGTGCTGGTGTTCGTCTTACACAATAGTCACTTAAATCACCACAGATAGCTTATCTGTCCCAAGCACATTTCTGTGCCAGATTCACTCTTGTATTGCATCCCCCATTAGATTCTATTTGTGGCAAAACCTCAAACCTTCCCTTTTCACCTCTCCTGTGAATCTATATTAAGAAGATAACAGGCAAGTTGTTTTCAAACCAAAATGCTCTGCTCAGTATTTTGGTTCCACCTTAGAT
>NW_027058126.1:0-3000 GCF_011386835.1 Chrysemys picta bellii | reverse complement strand
CCCAAAGCACTGACACTAACCTCGTTTTACACACAGGGAAACTGAGGCCCAGAGAGGGGAAATTACTTGCTCAAGGTCACCCAGCTAGATGCTTACAGAGCTGGGAAAAGAACCCAGGGATCCTGACACCTTAGGCCACGGTCCTTTCCCAGAACCAGGAATTGAACCCAGGAGTCCTGACCCTAAATCGCCAGCATTAACCACTAGAACACTGACTGGCGAGGCCACATCTGGAGTACTGTGTACAGTTTTGGGCCTCCCACTGCAAAAGGGATGTGGACAAATTGGAGAGAGTCCAGCGGAGGGCAATGAAAATGATCAGGGGGTTGGGGCACATGACTTACAAGGAGAGGCTGAGGGAACTGGGATTATTTAGTCTGCAGAAGAGAAGAGTGAGAGGGGATTTGATAGCAGCCTTCAACTACCTAAACAGGGGTTCCAAAGAGGATGAAGCTCGGCTGTTCTCAGTGATGGCAGATGACAGAACAAGGAGTAATGGTCTCAAGTTGCAGTGAGGGAGGTCTAGGTTGGATATTAGGAAAAACGATTTCACTAGGAGGGTGGTGAAGCACTGGAATGGGTTACCTAGGGAGGTGGTGGAATCTCCATCCTTAGTGGTTTTTAAGTTCCGGCTTGACAAAGCCCTGTCTGGGATGATTTAGTTGGGGTTGTTCCTGCTCTGAGCAGGGGGTTGGATTTGATGACCTCCTGAGGTCCCTTCCAACCCTAATCTTCTATGATTCTATGAACACTCTCCCCTCCCAAAGATGGGAACAGTAGCTAGGAATCCTGGCTCCTGGGCTCTAACCTTTGGACTGCTGTGCTCTGCTAAGGATAATCCTTTTCTGACTGCTTTGGGGGCTGGGAGGCTTAATTCATTAGTGTCGTAAAGATGCTGGCGCAAAAGAAGCAGTCACAGTGCAAAGCATGTATTATTATTGTTGTATTTATTATTAGCACCAGGTGTGCAGTTTCCATTCAGCGGGGCAGTGTGCCGTCTGTCTGCCAAAGCTCCTGGTTGTAGGACGTTCAAATAACATCTGGTCTCCTGAGTTACCAAAACCTCTCCCTTATTTTTATCTTCAGGTTCTGGGATATCGGCTTCACCTCCGTGTTCACAGTTGAAATAGTCCTGAAGGTGAGTCACACCCCATCTTTCTGGAGCCAGTGCATAATGGGGTGATGCCAGCGGTGAGGGGAGCCGCTGATCGGGGCAGAGCAGAGGCAGGCGTCACCAGTGGATGGGGAATCTTTGATTGAGGCTGCTGCTGCACACAGACAGACACTGGGGGTTCGCTGGCCAGCCTGTGCCACTTACTGTCACCACTAGGGCGGCCTCCTCCGTACAGCTAGTCAGAACATTTGCCTCAAACGTTTTTCGTTAGTTTCTCCAAAACTGAAATTTGTCATGAAATTGTGTTGATTCTGACAAAAATTCCTGCCAAAAAAAAAAGAGGTTTGGAAATGTTCAAAATGTTGTTTAGAATTTGATGTCCTTTCTTTTTTCATGTTTACATTATTTCATACCATGGCAGGAGTAACAGTGCAATAGGTTTCCATCAATACGAACTAGCAACTGCCATTAATGTACACCCATAATATGCCCTATTACTGTGACATGTCATAATATAATAGAAATTAGGGCTGTCAATTAATCGCAGTTAACTCATGCGATTAAATAAAAAATCACGATTAGTCGCAGTTTTAATCGCACTGTTAATCGATAGAATGCCACTTGAAATTTGTTAAATATTTGTGGATGTTTTTCTACATTTTCAAATATATTGATTTCAATGACAACACAGAATACAAAGTGTACAGTGCTCACTTTATATTGTTTTTGATTACAGATATTTGCACTGTAAAAATGATAAATAAAAGAAATAGTATTTTTCAGTTCACCTCATACAAGTACTGGAGTGCAATCTCTTTATTGTGAAAATGCGACTTACAAATGTAGATTTTTTTGGTTCCATAATTGCATTCAAAAACAAAACAATGCAAAACTTTAGAGCAGGGGTGGCCAGCCTGTGCCTCCGGAGCCACATGCGGCTCTTCAGAAGTTAACATGCGGCTCCTTGTATAGGCACCGACTCCGGGGCTGGAGCTACAGGCGCCAACTTTCCAATGTGCCGGGGGGTGCTCACTGCTCAACCCCTGGTTGGCCACCCTTGCTTTAGAGCAGTGGCTCTCAAACCTTTTTTACTGGTGACCCCTTTCACACAGGAAGCTTCTGAGTGCGACCCCCATTATAAATTAAGAACACTTTTTTATATATTTAACACCATTCTAAATGCTGGAGGCAAAGCGGGGTTTGGGAGAGGTTAACCTTGTGACCCCCTGAGAGGTCTGTGACAGCGTACCCCATAAGGCTTTATGGGGGGAGTGTTTATAAATGTATGTATGATATAACTGAAATATGTTTTGTGCCGCCTGTGCCACGTAACATATCTCCGTAAAGGTTATGGTCTACTAATAATTTATCCTATTTGTACATATATATCATTTTCTACTCGAGGTTAAGAATTTGGGCTGTATGCTTGCTTGATTTCTAAGTAAGCTCTGTGAGGCATTTGGTCAGCTTCTTTAGGAAGGAATTCGCCAGGTTAAGTACCTGATCAGGAAACACTTGGGGAACAATGCATCTTGGAATGCTCCAATCCACATAAGAAGTTTTTCTGAAAACATGCAAGATACCATGTGGACAATGGCTTCAGCCTGTAAAGACTGAGTCATGCAGGGACATGTGACTTGCCCAGGTGACCCCAGAACTCCATCTTGGAGCTGAACTTTGCATAGGAGGGAGGAGGGGGGGTCTCCACCCACAAGAGAGAGTTTATTTAAATCCGTGGGAGACCCCTCCATTTTGTCTTCAGCTGGCTAAAGAAGGAGCCTCTCCACCCCACCCCACCCCCAGGATACTTGAAGGAGACTAAAACAAAGGACAGTAACTATAGGGGGTGTGAGTGATTGCTGGACCCAGGCTAAAAGAAGATTAGC
>NW_027058125.1:0-3000 GCF_011386835.1 Chrysemys picta bellii | reverse complement strand
TGGGGCTAAGGCTCACTAAGGAATAAACCTTCACTGTGGCTGTTTTTCTGGCTTCAGTGCCTCTGGGGCTGTGGAATGAAATGGGCTCAAAAGAGAAATTGTTACTGTATTTAAAAATGGAGTCACCCTGCTGTGAGTGCCTGAGAGTGAAGCTGAAAGAACAATGGATCTTACTTACAATTCACCATTGTTGCTGTTCAGTTATTTTTGCACTTTTCTGGGCCTGCACAGTGAACCTGGGCATGTCAGTTTCATTTTTATCAGTGCTGCGCTGGCCCCAGACTGTTGTATTTGAGTTCACTTCATTACAGGGGAATGGTTCGTTTCATTCCCCCAGAATGCTGTGGGCTCAACAGCTCCCCTGGTTGGCGGGATTAAAGGTGGTTTTAGATGCTGATGTACCTGCAGTTGCAACCTGTCCAGAGTGATTCATTCAGTTAATCCTTTCAAGTGCCTGACCTGCTCTTTGTGCCTTTCACATCTACAGCAGCAAAGTTTCCCGCGACACCTTGTACGAAGCAGTGAAGGAGGTCCTGCAAGGGACTCAGGTGAAACCACGCAAGTAAGAACTCTGCTCTGCTGTGGGTAGCGCCCTTCCCCAAATGCCAACTCCATAACTGGAAATCTCTGGTGACGGGGGCGGAGGGGAGGGTTTGTGGCAGTGTCTCTAAACTCTTCTAGATGTTACTACAGCTTTTCCCGTGTCTGTTGCTATTCAACTTGTTTTACTGGGTTCTTAAATTCTGACCTGGCCTGTTTCTTTATCTGTTTATCAGGTTTACGGAAACTGTGGAGTTGCAGATCAGTCTGAAAAACTATGATCCGCAGAAGGACAAGCGTTTCTCTGGCACAGTCAGGTTCGGCATTTTCTGATCCCACCCAGCCTTCAGCCTGCACCCCACTCCCTCCAGGCACTTTGAATGTACATGGGGTGAGCAGCACATTGACTGCTTGATACAGTGGCAGGAGGGTGCAGTGCTGAATTGCCCGGGTAGTTCAGACCCCCCAGATCTCTACATGGGTGTGGCTGGACGGACCCCTACCCTGGGTCTTAAAACATGAGGGGAGGTGTGGTGAGGCTTCTGTGCTGATCCCACCGACCAATTGGAGAAGCCAGATTAGAGGCTGGTGGATGAAGAATCGCAGGTGACTGTGGTAAGGTTTCTCTGCTGTGGCTCTGTGTGCTCCTCTTAAAGTGTGTGGTGGTGGCAGTGCATAGTGACAGTATGTGGTGTCATCTTCCCTTCCTGACAGGCTCAAGTCCACCCCACGCCCTAAATTCTCAGTTTGCGTGCTGGGGGACCAGCAACACTGTGATGAGGCCAAAGCAGTTGATATCCCTCACATGGACATCGAGGCTCTGAAGAAACTCAACAAGAACAAGAAGCTAGTGAAAAAGCTGGGTGAGTAGAATTCTGAAGGGCTAGAGCTGCCAGTATACCTGTAACACATCTCTGCGGGGGAAGGGTGTGTCAACTCTGGGAGTTCCCCCAGCAGCCAGACTCCTGCTCTCTGCCTTGTTAGGAAGAAGTTGGCTACTAGATCTGAAGTATGGTTGTTGACTTGAGCATCTACTCATACTGTCTGGTCTTATCTTTTCTGGTATAACTGCATCTACACTAGGTCATTTTCTATCAAATCATAAAATCACATTCCTAACAGATATACTGGCAAAAGCCCTAGTGTAGGCTTGGCCTACCTTGTGACTTAGTTCTAGAGTCTCTGAAGAGTCTGTAAATACACAAGTCTTTGGTGTGAACGCTTTAATTCAGGGGTCAGCAACCTTTCAGAAGTGGTGTGCCGAGTCTTCATTTATTCACTCTAATTTAAGGTTTCGCGTGCCAGTAATAAATTTTAACGTTTTTAGAAGGTCTCTTTCTATAAATCTATAATAGATAACTAAACTATTGTTGTATGTTAGGGTTTTTAAAATGTTTAAGAAGCTTAATTTAAAATTAAATTAAAATACAGAGGCCCCTGGACGGGTGGCCAGGACCCAGGCAGTGTGAGTGCCACTGAAAATCAGCTCGCGTGCCACGTTCGGCATGCATGCCATAGGTTGCCTACCCCTGCTTTAATTAGTTGCTCTTAGAGAAACTTGCAAACTGCTGCTAGTTGAGGAGGAAATCAAGCCCAGAATTAAAATGAGGAAAAAACGGCAATCACACGCATTACATTTTTTCCCCATAGCTAAGAAGTACGATGCCTTCCTGGCTTCAGAGTCACTGATCAAACAGATTCCTCGTATCCTGGGTCCAGGTCTGAACAAAGCTGGCAAGTTCCCCTCCCTCCTCACCCACAATGAGAACATGGTGGCCAAGATGGACGAGGTCAAGTCTACTATCAAATTTCAAATGAAGAAGGTAAAAAAAAGTAAACGCCAACCTCAGAAGTCAGTTATGTGGCCTGTGGGGGGTGGGATTTAATGAAGCAACTAGCTGCCTGCCATGGTATGTGGATTTCTACTCTCAGGGCTGAACTGCAGGTATCCTTCAGCTTCTTTCTTAAGATAAAGCCAGTGATCAATATCTGGTCAGTCCCCTTCTGTGCATTTAGGGAACACAACTAGAGCATTCAGCTGCTGACCTGAGGGGAGAATGTAACTTGTCAGTAGTTCTTTTTTTTTAAGAGAAACTGGAGGAGAGCCTGATATTGCAGAATGCTGGGGACCCTAAATGCTCACTGAAGTGGGTGGGAGTTGAGGGCGTTTGGCATCTTGCAGGAAGAGATGCGCATCCTGTGTGATAAGCTCCTGACACTGCGGGCATGTGGTTCGGTTTCAGCTAACCAGGAATTAGAACAGGCTTGTACCGTATAGGTCCGTGCTTGGTAGTAGTGTACACTTCGGGCATGAGGCCGTGTAAGGGAATTTCACAGCAGCTACAGTGCAGAATTTTGACTTTCTAGATTCTTGTCCTGTCTTGATTTTGAAGAAAGGTCACTATAGGGAGCAGAATCCTATTTTAAATCAAAGCAGCCCTAATTCAAATGCCTATTCAT
>NW_027058124.1:0-3000 GCF_011386835.1 Chrysemys picta bellii | reverse complement strand
CTAACACTCTCTCAGTCCTCAAAAAGAAACCTCGAGAAGGAGACTTGCTGAAGCAAAGCCACAGGGGTTTCTGAGGTTTCCCTGGTCGTAAGCCCCTGTCCTCCCTGGCTGAAGACAGCATCTCTCTCTGAGGTCACCACCTCCCTAACACCTTTGACCAGTACGCTGAGGTCCTTGAAAAAGCCTTTGTGATATCACTGCCACACCCAACCAAACCCTAAAGTGCTCATGTCCTGCTGCTGGCCTGACACTTTGAAGGTTTGAGCTACGCTCTGTGGATCACACCGCAAAATTCGTCTTCATTCTAGGAAGCAAGCTAGCTAGACAGTAAAACATCAGAGGCTGCTCCCAATACTACACTCAGTGTTTCCAAAAGTAGGAGACTTTCTGGCCAGAAGAGACCTTTACAGCATCTCATCTAACCCCCTCCATATCATAGGCTTCCATTATAGTACAATAGTTACTTTTTGGGCACACACATTCCAGAAAGGCATCTAGTCTTCAATCAATGACATCAAGAGTTGGAGAATCCACCACTTTCCCTTTTAGTGAGTGCCAGGGGGCTCCATTTCCCCTTCCACTAGCTCCCCATTTACAGTGAGCCAGAGCAGTACCTGCAGCAGGGAGAGGGAGTTGCTAAGGCCTCAGAGGAACAGCCCCTGCAGTGTCTCAGGCACATGGCGTAAGTGCCGGATGATGCGGAGCTGGTGCATCCCTTTGGCCGTGACGTCCTCCTCCTGCAAGGGAACGAGAACCTGTCAGAGACTCAAATGCCCCGAGGAATCAGGGGCAATTAAGGACACCTGGAACCAGCAGTATTTACACCCAGCACCTGCCCACCACTGAGGGATGAATTCACCTCCTGAACCCCAGAATGGAGTTGTCTTCTCCTTTCTAGGAATCTCCAGTGCCAACCCCCGTCCTTGTAGGGTGAGCTCCTGCTACCTCCCCCTCAGTGCCCTTGACAGCTGTTCCACCTCCAAACCACAGCTCAAGTTATCAGAACCCTCTTCTCCACCCCGACCCAGGTTGGCCAGGGAGGCGGCTCTAGCAGGGGGGGCAGGTGGGATTCTGGCAGCAGTGAAGTGGGTTGCGGGGAGGTTGAGATCTTGCCCCAAGTCATCCCAGACACTAATGCTAAACCACACGATGGCAGCATCTAGTGTCAGTGGAGTCCAAGCACTATTTCAACCATACAGTTTTGGATCAACTCCCAACAAGGGGAGGTGAAGAGCACCCCCAGCAACACACACACACACACACACACACACATATACCACTCCTGGTGGTGGGAGGGGAACAAGAGAAAGGACAAAAGAAGTAAGAGATGAAGAGAAAGGAAGGAGGGATGGAGGAAAAGGTAAAACGAAAAGGACAAACCCTGATGTCCCCAGTGATTCTACCAGACAAAATTACAGGGAGGGATTAAAATTCTGCCACCTTGAACTAGTGTTTTCCATGCCTAGAATTCAGCTGGCACCAGATGGATCAGACTGAGCAGGTTCCAAAACCTCTTGGAGGCTCTTACTTTCTAAACAGGGATGTCTGTTTTCTAGTAAAATCAGTAAAAGGAAAGGAGACAACTCGAAAGAGGCTCCTGCTCTCACTCAAATACGTGAATCCTAATACTCTCTCAGTCCTCAAGAGAAACCTCGAGAAGGAGACTTGCTGAAGCAAAGCCACAGGGGTCTCTGAGGTTTCCCTGGCCATGCGCCCCTGTCCTGCCTCGCTGATGGCAGCATCTCTCTCTGAGGTTACCACCTCCCTAACACCTTTGACCAATATGCTGAGGTCCTGCAAATACCTTTGTGATATCACTGCCACCAATCAAACCCTTAAGTGCTAATGTCCTGCTGCTGGCCTGACACTATGAAGGTTTGAGCTACTCTCTGTGGATCACCCCACTCAATGCGTCTTCATTCTAGGAAGCAAGTGGGCTAGACAGTAAAACATCAGAGGCTGCTCCCAATGCTACACTCAGTGTTTCCAAATTAGTAGACTTTATGGCCACAAGAGACCTTTAGAGCATCTAATCTAAGCCCCTGCATATCATAGGCTTCCTGTATAGTACAATAATTACTCTTTCGGCACACATTCCAGAAAGGCATCTAGTCTTCATTCAATGACATCAAGAGATGGAGAATCCACCACTTTCCCTTTTAGTGAGGGCCAGGGGGCTCCATTTCCCCTTCCACTAGCTCCCCAGTTACAGTGAGCCAGAGCAGTACCTGCAACAGGGAGCGGGAGTTGCTGAAGGCCTCAGAGGAACAGCCCCTGCAGTGTCTCAGGCACCTGGCGCAAGTGCCGGATGATGCGGAGCTGGTGCATCACTTTGGCCGTGACGTCCTCCTGCTGCAAGGGAACGAGAACCTGTCAGAGACTCAAAGGCCCCGAGGAATCAGGGGGAATTAAGGGCACCTGGAACCAGCAGTATTTCCACCCACCACCTGCCCACCGCTGAGGGATGAATTCACCTCCTGAACCCCAGAATGGAGTCTTCTTGTCCTTTCTAGTATCCTCCAGTGCCAACCCCCCTCCTTGTAGGATTAGCTCCTGCTACCTCCCCCTCAGTGTTCTTCACAGCTGTTCCACCTCCAAACCAAACCTCAAGTTATCAGAACCCTCTTCTGCACCCCCAACCAGGTTGGGCATCGAGGCGGTTCTAGCGGGGGGGCAGGAGGGATTCTGCCAGAAGTGAAGTGGGTTGAGGGGAGGTTGAGATCTTGCCCCAAGTCATCCCAGACACTAATGCTAAGCCACAGGATGCCAGCATCTAGTGTCAGTGGAGTCCAAGCACTATTTCAACCATACAGTTTCGGATGAACTCCCCACAAGGGGAGGTGAAGAGCACCCCCAGCAACACACACACAAACACACACACACACAAACACACACACCACTCCTGGTGGTGAAAGGGGAACAGGAGAAAGGACAAAAGAAGTAAGAGATGAAGAGAAAGGAAGGAGGGATGGAGGAAAAGGTAAAACGAAAAGGACAAAC
>NW_027058123.1:0-3000 GCF_011386835.1 Chrysemys picta bellii | reverse complement strand
AGTGCAGAGTCCTGCACTTAGGACGGAAGAATCCCATGCACTGCTACAGACTAGGGACCGAATGGCTAGGTAGCAGTTCTGCAGAAAAGGACCTAGGGGTCACAGTGGACGAGAAGCTGGATATGAGTCAACAGTGTGCTCTTGTTGCCAAGAAGGCTAACGGCATTTTGGGCTGTATAAGTAGGGGCATTGCCAGCAGATCGAGGAACGTGATCGTTCCCCTTTATTCTACATTGGTGAGGCCTCATCTGGAATACTGTGTCCAGTTTTGGGCCTGTGGAAGCAGAGAAAGAGCTCACAGGAAGGGGATGCAATGCATGACAGTTCGTTAGCAAGAGTTAGGTTAACTGTAACCCTAATAACGCGAGATTTGTAGAAGCGAGGAATGTGTGAGGCGGGTGAGAAAGAACTGTGTAAGAAGTCATTATGACCTGGTATAGATAAGGTGTAGAAGACCTTGTGTAGATAAGGTATAGAAAATATTGTATGTTGGCAAGAGTCAAAACAAGTGAAGAAATGAGATATCAAGATGGCCTATGTATAAACAAAACGCAGCTGTCCCTCGTTATTTCTGTAATGAAAGGTATAAATGCTTGCTGTAATTAGTTACCTGGGAGAGACCTGCTTAGCTCTCTCCCTCTGGGCAATTGTGAGCGTTAATAAAGCATCTGACTTGCTGTACCTAAACAAATAGTGAGAACTCTGTTTTTCTCCGACAGGCCCCACACTACAAGAAGGATGTGGAAAAATTGGAAAGAGTCCAGTGGAGAGCAACAAAAATGATTAGGGGTCTGGAGCACATGACTTATGAGGAGAGGCTGAGGGAACTGGGATTGTTTAGTCTCCAGAAGAGAAGAATGAGGGGGGATTTGATAGCAGCCTTCAACTACGTGAAGGGGGGTTCCAAAGAGGATGGAGCTCGGTTGTTCTCAGTGGTGGCAGATGACAGAACAAGGAGCAATGGTCTCAAGTTGCAGTGGGGGAGGTCCAGGTTGGATATTACGAAACACTATTTCACTAGGAGGGTGGTGAAGCACTGGAATGCGTTAACTAGGGAGGTGGTGGAGTCTCCTTCCTTGGAGGTTTTTAAGGCCCGGCTTGACAAAGCCCTGGCTGGGATGATTTAGTTGGGAATTGGTCCTGCTTTGAGGACGGGGTTGGAGTAGATGACCTCTTGAGGTCCCTTCCAACCCTGATATTCTATGATTCTATGATTCTAGGAAAGTCACAGGGGTCTCTGAGGTTTCCCTGGCCCTAAGCCCCTGTCCTGCCTGGCTGATGTCAGCATCTCTCTCTGAGGTTACCACCTCCCTAACACCTTTGACCAATAGGCTGAGGTCCTGAAAAGGCCTTTGTGATGTCACTGCCACACCCACCCATCCCCGGAAGTGCTAATGTCCTGCTGCTGGCCTGACACTTTGAAGGTTTGAGCTACTCTGTGTGGATCACCCCACTCAATGGGTCTTCATTCTAGGAAGCAAGCCGGCTAGACAGTAAAACATCACAGGCTGCTCCCAATGCTACACTCAGTGTTTCCAAAATTAGGAGACTTTATGGCCACAAGAAACCTTTAGAGCATCTCATCTAAGACCCTGTATATCACAGGCTTCCTGTATAGTACAATAGTAACTTTTTGGGCACACACATTCCAGAAAGGAATCTAGTCTTCATTCAATGACATCAAGAGATGGAGAATCCACCACTTTCCCTTTCAGTGAGTGCCAGGGGGCTCCATTGCCCCTTCCTCTAGCTACCAATTTACAGTGAGCCAGAGCAGTACCTGCAGCAGGGAGCGGGAGTTGCTGAAGGCCTCAGAGGCACAACCCCTGCAATGTCTCTGGCACCTGGCGCAAGTGCCGGATGATGCAGAGATAGTGAATCGCTTTGGCCGTGACGTCCTCCTGCTGCAAGGGAACGAGAACCTGTCAGAGACTCAAACGCCCCGAGGAATCAGGGGGAATTAAGGGCACCTGGAACCAGCAGTACTTCCACCCCCAGCACCTGCCCACCACTGAGGGATGAATTCACCTCCTGAACCCCAGAATGGAATCTTCTTGTCCTTTCTAGAGGGATTCTGGCAGCAGTGAAGTGGGTTGCGGGGAGGTTGAGATCTTACCCCAAGTCATCCCAGACACTAATGCTAAGCCACAGGATGGCAGCATCTTGTGTCAGTAGAGTCCAAGTACTATTTCAACCCCACAGTTTTGGATCAGCTTCCCAGAAGGGGAGGTGAAGAGCACCCCCAGCAACACACACACACACACACCCCACTCCTGGTGGTGGGAGGGGAACAAGAGAAAGGACAAAAGAAGTAAGAGATGAAGAGAAAGGAAGGAGGATTGGAGGAAAAGGTAAAACGAAAAGGTCAAACCCTAATGTCCCCAGTGATTCCACGGGACAAAATCCCAGGTGGACTATAAAATTCTGCTACCTTGAACTAGTGTTTTCCATGCCTAGAATTAAGCTGGCACCAGGTAGATCATATTGAACAGGTTACAAACCTCTCCGAGGCACTTACTTTCTCAACAGGGAAGTCTGTTTTCATAGAATCATAGAATATCAGAGTTGGAAGGGACCTCAAGAGGTCATCTAGTCCAACCCCCCGCTCAGAGCAGGACCAATTCCCAGCTAAATCATCCCAGCCAGGGCTTTGTCAAGCCGGGCCTTAAAAACCTCCAAGAAAGGAGACTCCTTTTTTTTTCCCCCCATCTTCTATGGAACCAATCACCAGAGACCCCAACCATCAAAAAATCCCCAAATGTGCTTTGTTGTTTCCAACTGATTTCTAGTAAAATCAGTAAAAGGAAAGGAGAAAACTCGAAAGAGGCTCCTGCTCGCACTCACATACGTAAACCCTAATACTCTGTCTGTCCTCAAAGAGAGACCTCGAGAAGGAGACTTGCTGAAGCGAAGCCACAGGGGTCTCTGAGGTTTCCCTGGCCCTGCCCTCCTGTCCTGCCTGGCTCATGTCAGCATCTCTCTCTGAGGTCACTACCTCCC
>NW_027058122.1:0-3000 GCF_011386835.1 Chrysemys picta bellii | reverse complement strand
CCTGCCATGGTAAGCCCCTGGCGGGCCTGGCTGGGCTGGTTTGTTTACCTGCTGCGTCCACAGGTTCGGCTGATCGCGGCTCCCACTGGCTGCGGTTCACTGTCCCAGGCCAATGGGGGCTGCAGGAAGCGGCGCAGCCCAAGGGATATGCTGGCCACCCTTCCCGCAGCCCCCATTGGCCTTGGACGGTGAACCGCGGCCAGTGGGAGCTGCGATCGGCCAAAGCAGCGGACGCGGCAGGTAAACAAACTGGCCCAGCCTGCTAGGGGCTTTCCCTGGCAGGCCACGTGCCAAAAGTTGCCGATCCCTGTGTAGTCTGTAGTGGGGTGTTACATTCACAGTGGTGACATTCTTTTCCTTGTGTGTTTTGAAATCACTGGGCATGTTACTTCTCATTTACATTGCCCTTGTAATTTTTCAGTTGCCTTGTTGTAGTCCAGATGTAGTGGTGGCACGGCTTGCATCACACCTGCTGTTCCCTGAGCTCATTATATTCACCTCCACCATTGCTGATTCGATGTGATTAGCAATGGTTACAGCTTTCTGCCATTTCAATTCTGGTTCAAGCAGTAGATGTTCTCTAATACGAGGCACAGCTGTTTTCTCCATGAGCCGATGTCAAATAATTTCATCTGCCATGTTGCCAAAAATCCCATGTGACAATCAGTTCCCTTAAAGCAGCAATATACTGATGTGTCAATTCCCCTGGTTTCCACGCTGGTGGAATTTATAGCATGCAGCTACCACATTCACTTTAGACACACACAAAAATTAATGCAGAGAGTGTAACATACAGCGGCCCTTCTGCTCCAAGGCACTTAAATAAGCAAAGCACATTTTCTTACTTCAGAGAGTTCTCTGTCATTAGCTGCAGGGACATCGTACTCAGATACTCTTATCCAAGCATTAAAAGCAATTGGAAGCTCTCCTAGGCTTTGAAGAAAGGGTGCAGGTGGATTCAGGGGCAGGAGAGCCATCCTAGTCACCACTTTGTTGAGCAGTGGAGGCCGAGACCAAAAAAGTGAAATCCAACATCAAACAGCTCCAGAAGCAGCTGCTGCAGCAGCCCCTGGCCTCAGCGCATACAGATGCGCTTACCCTTCCTGCTAGTTCTCTAACCTCAAAGACTACAGCTCCCAGAAATCAATACTGTATCTAGCAATATCACACGGGGCTCTGCTAGGCCTTGTTTGCACACTGGGGGGAGTTGGGTTGGGGACTCTCAAGTATTCATAGAATGTCCCCACAAAGCATGGCAGGGAGGCAACTGACAATTCATTCTCTAATCAAAGAATCGGCATTGCCTTTGTTGTAATAACCTGGAGCTACCCCCTCTCTGAGCCCTGGGTATTTTTCCAGGGGAAACCCCTCACGTCACACGAGTCCCAAAGGGGATTTGGATCTCAGTCAGTGTAGGTCAAAGACAAAGAAACATAATCAAAAGAAGAAATAAAAGATCTGGTCCTGCTGCTGTAGATGCTGCTCTCTCTGTAGTTTCCAGCCCTTTCTAGGATGGACACTTCAAGTCATCAGAAAAGGATGTTTCTCTTTCTCCTGCACACACCCTTAGAAGTTGTGTGGCAAGAAACAAGAGCTGATTTTCAAGCATTTTTCTTCACCTTTTTATCTCCTCTTCTGTTTTCTCCAAAATTAAAGGTCTAATAGTCTTTAAAAGTCTTTCATAGGTTCATTCACAGATTCATAGATTCCAAGGCCAGAAGGGACCATTATGATTCTGACAGCAGATCTTTTAGAAAAACAGCCAATCTTGATTTTAAAATTGCCAGTGAAGGAGACACCACCACAACCCTTGGTAAGTTGTTCCAATAGTTCAGTGATTCTCAAACTTTTTTGTTTGGGGACCACTTGAAAATTGCTGAGGGTCTCAGCGGACCACTTAACGATCTTTCCAAAAGTTGTTGTACCATTAACTAGCTATTGTAAAGCGCGTTGGATAAAAAAACACCTTAATAATAATTAACATTTTTTTTTGTTCTACAAATAAAAGCACACAACTCATATTTTAATATCAGTATTCTTACCTTTCTAATGCGATGGATGTGCCTCTCTCCCCCACCACAGCCGACACAGAGCTGAGGCTGGGAAGGAGTGAGGTCTCTCCCTCACCACAGCAGCCACAGAGCTGGGACTGGGAAGGAGGGGGGGGTCTCTCCCCAGCCCCAGCAGCCAGAGAGCTGAGGCTGGGAAGGAGGGCCTTCCCTCCCCAGCAGCCGCAGCCCTGGAGCTGGGGAAAGTAGCCTTTCTCTGGCTGCTGCAGCCCTGTACGTCCCAAATTCCCCCCACCTCCTCTTCTCCCCCACTGCCCCCTCCCACTTACTCCCTATTCCTCCCAAGGCCACAACCTCACCTTACATGTGTGTCTTCTCCAGGGTCCAGGCACCTAATTAGTGGAGCCACGCCTGGGTGGGTGGCCCTTCATTCTCTCATGTGCGGCCCTAGAGGGAACTATCTGCGGACCACCTGAATGGAGCTCGCGGACCACAATTTGAGAACCACTGCAATAGTTAATTACTCTCACTATTAAAAAATTATGCCTTATTTCCAGTCTGAATTTCTCTAGCTTCGACTTCCTGCCATTAGCTTGTGTTACATCTTTCTCTGCTAGACTGAAGAGCCATTATCAAATATTTGTTCCCATGTAGGTACTTATAGATTTTCTCACAGTTCTTGCACAACAAAGATGTGAAAAGAACACCCAGAGTGTGGAGAGACACACATTGAAATCTGTTAGCTTATGCCCAGGGCATAGGCTCCTGAACAACTGATGGGAAATAACTGGCAGATAGAAGGGAATTCTGGAAACTCGCATGAAAATGAGACACATCAAGTTCCACATCAAAATAAATTATTATTCTGCTGGGAATTCAAATTAGCAGCCCAAGTTACTGACCTGTCACCTTCAGTTCCAGAGTGGCTTCCGCATAAAATCTGCTTGATCGGAAGAAACAGATAAACTGCCCATGATCAGAGGGGGTGATG
>NW_027058121.1:0-3000 GCF_011386835.1 Chrysemys picta bellii | reverse complement strand
TTGCGTATACGCAGGACAACGCTTCCATCCACAACACCATCCTTCAGCAGCTCTGTTCTGCCCTGATCATTTGGTATTTGCTGCTCAGCCTGATCTTTTTCATTCTGATACAGATGGACAGGTTCAGAGAACTTGGATCGGTACCAGCGCACCTCCATCTTCTGAGCACTTGTGTTACGGAAGAGGTGACAGGGTAACAGGGCATCTTCACCTGCAGAGGCCATGATGGGATGATCAGGTCCAATCACCTTGAAATTCACTGTTAAAGGAACCAAGACACACAGAAAATTAGACCAGAGGGGAGCTGGATTGCTTTCATAGGTAATGAATGGTGATCTCTCACAACTGCCTAGGCTGCAACTTGACCAGCTAAAACTGAGCTAATGGTGTCTCACTGTATCTGCACTGGCAAACAGGTCAAGTTAGGACAGGCTTAGCTAGCACATGTTAGCTAACCCTTGAGCTAAACTCAGCCACTTTTCCTAGTCAATACCAATCCAGAGAGAATTAAAAAATGGGTGATCTCTGTCTCTAAATGTTGTGAGCTGGTTAATGGCTGAAACCAGAACAATTAACCTGTGGAAGACTGTTTGCTAGACTGGAACCGAGGCAGGTGGCCTCTAGAGAGAAGGATGATACAGAACACCTGAAAGGAGAGGCTGTGTCTGTGACATGCTGTGGAGCTTAAGGCCTGGTCTACATGGGAAAGTTTTACTGGTTATCCAGGTGTAATTATACTGGTATAACTCCTATGTGGACCCCCTTATTCTGGTATAATAGTGACCTTTTTCAGTTTGCCTTAAACCCCTTCCCCAGTGACATAAGCTAAAATGAAACAAAAAAGTACTTTATTTTATATTTGTAACTTGCTATGTATCCTTTCAAATATAGATATTTGAAAAACAATCAAATATAGTACAAAATCCTTCTTTACCCCTTCCACTTATGACATTCTCTGCTTGGTAGCACATCACACAAAATGAATTTACAGCATGTGTCAGTCACATTCAGTTCAAATCACTCTGTTTCATATATTTGACTTATTTGTGTAATGTGCAATTCAAACTTTTGCATCATAGATTCATAGATTCCAAGGCCAGAAGTGATCATCTAGTCTGATCTCCTGTGTAACACAGGTCACAGAACTTCCTTGTATTTCACACTGGTGACACCCCTGCTGGAATTCTGTGTCCAGTCCTGGTTCTCACAATTCAAGAAGGATGTTGATAAATTGGAGCGGGTTCAGAGAAGAGCTATGAGAAGATTAAGGAATGACTTGATAATGAGCTCAATTTAGCAGAGAAAGCTATAACACAATCCAATGGCTGGTACAGAAGCCAGCAAAAATAAGTAAATAAATAAATAAGAGGTGAAAACAGGGGAGTTTGAGTGGGAGTTCAGTGGGAGGAGAAGGAAGGAGGCAAGCACCTATTCCATAGGGGACAGTGAGTGAGTTTTTGTAGTTTTGTGTGGGTTTTTTTCTTTTTTTTTTTTTTCTTCTTTTTTCTTCAGTTTGCAGAGGCTGGTAGGGCATAGTTTTTTGTGAGAGAAGCAGAGTTCAGATTAGGGGGCAGGGCTTCCCTGATTAGCCAGTGGGGCTTCTCTGATTGGGGGTCTATAAAGGCAGCCAAGCAGCCCTCCAGTGGCACAGGAACCAGCAAACAGAGCTGAAAACAGGGGCGTTTGAGTGGGAGGTTGGGGAAGGGAGTGTGTAGTGGTCTGTTTCTGCTTTGGTGTTCGGGGGGGGGGGGGGGGATTTTGTTTGGAGATTTGTTATTTTCTCCATGACAGGAGCTTAGGCGGGAAGGCTGTGACAGATACAGAGGCAGCAGTGGTAGTGAGACAAGGAATGGGTGAGACAATGAAGACAATCAGATGTGGAAGCTGCAGTATGTAAATTATCCAGAAGCGGGTACACAAAAAGAGCTTGGTTTGTATGAAGTGCTGCCTGTTAGACTAGATAGAAGAGAAGATCAGAGACTTGGAGATGCAAGTGGAAACTATGGTTGTTTAGTTTTGATGGGGATTCAAGCAGATGATGGAGGGAAGACAAGAGAAGGCTGAAGGGAAAAGTCAAGACTGGCAGATGCAAGCTGCACTGATGAACTCTGAGGGGAGACTGCTGGATGAGGAATGCGGCCACTGGAGGCATGTGACTATGAGAACCAGGCAGAGGGAAAGACTGGCTAATGAAGGAGAAATAGAGCTCAGGAATAGGTTTGCTGAGTTGGAAAATGAAGAAGGGGCACAGCAGGCAGTCACAGAAGGTGGGAGGTCAAGGAAGAAGAGAAGAACGGCTAGTCCTATAAGAAGAGGGGAAGGATACAGGATGACTCACAAAAGATTGCAAGTGTGAACAAAAGACAAGAGGACTTGCAATCAGAAGGAACAGGAGGAAGCAGGGCCAGCTCCAGGCACCAGCACAGCAAGCTGGTGCTTGGGGCGGCTCATGGAAGGGGGTGGCACGTCCGGCTCTTCAGCGGCAATTCGGCGGCAGGTCCCTCAGTCCCTCTCGGAGGAAAGGACCTGCCGCTGAATTGCCGCAGAAGAATGAAGCGGCGCGGTGGGGCTGCCGCCGATTTTCCACCGCTTGGGGTGGCAAAAACCCTGGAGCTGGCCCTGGTAGGAAGGCCAGAAAATCACAACAAAACCAAGAAAAGGAAGGTCTACATGATTGGGGACTCCCTACTAAGAAGAACAGACAGGCCTGTCACCAGAGCTGATCCGGAGAACAGACGAATGTGCTGTCTGCCAGGAGTTAAGATACAGAATGTGGACCGGAGGCTGAAAAGAATTCTAATGGAAGCAGTAAAGAATTAACTGATTGTCCTTCACCTGGGGAACAAATGATACTGCTAGATTCTCCCTGAAATGCACCAAAGGAGACTATGCCAAGCTGGGGAAGACACTTAAAGAAATGACAGGTTTCAGAGTAGCAGCCGTGTTAGTCTGTATCCGCAAAAAGAAGAACAGGAGTACTTGTGGCACCTTAGAGACTAA
>NW_027058120.1:0-3000 GCF_011386835.1 Chrysemys picta bellii | reverse complement strand
GAGCCCAGGGCTGGGGCAGGGTGCAGATGGGGGCCAGAGCTGGGGCAGCAGGGGGTGTGGGCGGGGGAGAGTCCAGAGCTGGGGCAACACGGGGTTGCGGGGGGAGCGCTGGGGTGGGGGGGCAGCAAAAAACCTAGAGCTGGCTCTGCCCCTACCATTCACAGCAAGCTGCAGTGTGAGGTTTCAGTTCCACACTCCTTCCCCCTCCCTTTCCTGTTAATTGCGTCCGAGGGAATGCTGGGAAATGTAGTTCTTTCCCTGCTCCAGGGCTGGCTCTATAGGCAGGGAGCTAACTAAGGAACTACAGCTCCCAGGGCCCCCTGTTGGTTCTCAGCTCCCAGGCTGGATTCTTGCGCCCCTGCAAATTTGCCACCCCAAGCAACTGCTTGCTTTGCTGGTGCCTAGAGCCGGCCCTGGGTGGGGTGCCCTGGGAGGTTGGGGTCAGGGGAAGATGGGAGGATTGGTGGGTGGAGGGGGGCTGGAGAGCTGCAGCAACCAAGGCAGTGAAGGTGGCCACGCACATGTTCCCAGAATGCCGAGGGACAGAGCGGGGAGGTAATATCTATTATTGGAATAAATTCTTCTGGGGAGAGAGACAAGCTTTTGAGCCAGGCAGGGCTCTTCTAAAGGGCTGGTAAAGGTGCTCAGAGTGTCACAGCTAAATACCAGGTGGAGTCCTCTACCCAGAACACCAGCCATTCCAGTGCTTCTGGGTACAGCGTGGACCCATCCGCACCCGTATTACCAACCCTAGTGCCTAACCCAGAGGTGGTGCCACCAGGGGGCACTGCCACAGTGGTGGGGGTTTACACAGGCCACTGCCCTAAATGACCACCAGGGGTCACACAGAGTGCACTGTGTTATTTGGCCACCAGATGTCACAGCCCAACAGGTGGGGTACACACAGGCAGGGCCGGCTCCAGGCACCAGGCCACCAAGCTGGTGCTTGGGGCAGCACCTAGAGGGGGGCGGCGCAGCGCTCCAGCCCGAGAGCGGGGCTGCGACCGGGCTCGCCGCCCTCCCCCCGGCCCTGCCTCTGGCCACCGGGGAGAGCAGAGCCCCGGACGGGCTTGCTGCCCTCCCCCCGGCGCTCTGGCCGCTGGGGAGAGCGGAGCCCCGGCGGGGCTCGCCGCCCTCTCCCCGGCGCTCTGGCTGCCGGGGCTCCGCTCTCCCCGGCAGGGCTCGCCGCCCTCCCCTGCGGGGGGCGGGGAGCGGCAGGAGGCTTTTTTGCCTGGGGCGGCAAAAAAGCCAGGGCCGGCCCTGCTCACCGCACCCCTGGCAGAGTTAGGGCTGTAATGACCATGGCACTCAGGACCCCCAGGCCTGGGTCCCGCAGCGGTACCAAGACAGCCGCTGCCCCAAAGAGCTTCCGATCCTTGGCAGGAGAGGATGGGGGCAGTAGGGTGACCAGATGAGAGGAAGAAAATATCGGGACACATGAGGTGCGCCATGAAATATCAGGACAAATTGCATCCCGACTAAACATCAGTCGGGACGCGGGACAAAAGCCTACATATCGGGACAGTCCCAATTTTATTGGGACGTCTGGTCACCCTGGGGGGAGGAGGGGACCTGCAAGAAACAACCAGGCCCCGCTGGTTAGCGCAAGAGGCCGAGCGCGCAAGGCAGCAAAGTCTGTCAACGTGCGCTCGGAGGCTCGCTGCTGCAGGCGGTGTAGAGACACCCTTAGACACGTAATTCCCATTGAAATCGACGTCAGGTAGGTGCCTAAATACCTTTGGGGAGCTGGGCCTCACAATCTTTAATATATTTACCCTCACAACACCCCTGTGCAATAGGGAAACGCTATCATCCCCATTTTACACATGGGAGACTGAGGCACAGAGCAGCTAAGGCCTAAGCACCAGACCATGTTGTGTGTGACCAAAGCTCTCCAGGAAAATAGGTGGTTTTTCTAGCTGCCCGCCCTGCAAACTCAGCCTGAGATCTGAGAGACAGATTAACGCATTGCCAACAATACTGATCCTGGAGCTAGGACGTTGTAGGGATGTGTGCACTGGTTTTAGGGGTGTTGTTTTTTAAGCATAGCAGAGACTTACAGATTTGCAGACAACCTTGTAAAGGCCTCCACGTTTTCTTCACCCTATGAGAAAAGCAGTCTAAGTACGGCCAACCCCAAGTGTTCCAAAATCATGAGTCACCCCCCCAAAAAGACTATGAGATTGGCTTCAAAATCATGAGACTGAAACCAAAAATAATGAAGTTTGGTTACTTGTTATCTTACTTCTGTGTTTTGAGCCTTTGAGCTACACTCGGGTCATGTTTTTGAAGCCCAGACCTTACCCTTTTAAAAATATGAATAGTCACATGCATCTGGGAGCTGGGGCTTTAAGAAAAAAAAAACAACCAAATACCATGAGAGTCGGGATAAAATTGTGAAAGTGGGCAACACTATAAGTGTCCCTGGAGCCAAATTCTTTTTGGAATTAAATGCTCACCACAGTTCTTAGGCGTGATTCTTATTTCTTTCCTCCGTGAAGGTAAATGATTTAGAAATATTTCCAGCTTTACTCACCAGTGCTGATCACAGTGAGCTGCTTTGTACTTCACCGTGCTCTGCATTTAGCTTCATCGTGGCTCGGGATTTGGTGAAACTCCTTTCATTCGGGCCAGTCCAGGGGCTTGTCAAACCCAAAGGGCCGGGGAGCGCTGAACTTTGGCAGTTTTCTTTTCCTGTTATTGATCCTGCTCCAGAAGGAGTTTATCTCGGACACCGTCATGTGCCAGTGGCAAAGAATCCTAGAGAGCATCACTTTCTTCCAACACGGAACATGGACCTTTATTAGAATAAGCAACGCAATGCTAACCCTAAAGCTCCTCTGTTTCTGCTTTACTGTAGAGCTCTGCCTAGAAGCTCCCCAAGCCTCAGTGCTGCCTGGCGGATTGCTACAGATTTAAAGAAACAATACCCATAACGTCACCGTTTCGTTAATTCTTTTGACCAGGAGCAACGCAGACTAGAATCCGGATCTCTCTCTC
>NW_027058119.1:0-3000 GCF_011386835.1 Chrysemys picta bellii | reverse complement strand
CATAGACCAGGGTTAAATGAAGGGAAAAGGCTTCTTGGATCTCTGACCTTTCATGGCTCCCAGAAGGTTCTTCACGCTGGGTTCCACCCCAGTGCCTGGAACTCCTGAGTGTGGTTTGTCCTTGGCTACGTACGGCTAAGTTGTGTCAGCACCAATCCAGTTGTACTCACAGTCAGCAATGGCAATGGGTTGTATCTGTAGTGGAAGCAGGTCGTTAGAGGTGTCATCCTACTGAGGAGATGTTAACTCCCCACTGTCTCTGGCGGTGTTTTAGCACCCCAGGGCGAGGGGAGAGTCTAGAACCCTGGATCTGTGATTAATCAGGTCTTAGTTTGGGTGCGAGCTCCCGTTGCAGAGCACAGAACAGCTGCTGCGTTTGTACTGTTAGGATCTCCCGTAGCTGCCGGATAAAGAGCTTCTGGATCCCAGTAGGATGGGGTGAGGAGAGGGGAAGGCACATCCTGCTTTTCCTGGCATGGACTTGAATTTCCCTTGTTCTCCATGAGGCAGCAGCTCAGACGCTGGGCAGCTCAGCAGCCCGTATTGATCCGGGTGAGGCTGCGGGGTGGATTTGGGGTTTGTTTAAAATGGCTTAAGGCACATTGGTGCCCTTGTGACACCTCAGTAACAGGTGTGGTTTGACCTAAACAAGGTTAGGCCCCAGTGCAGCCTGGCCCTACTGGGTCATAGAATAATAGAAGATAAGGGTTGGAAGAGGGGAAAAGGACACTGCCCAACTTACTTGGGGTTTGCAAGAAGGCTGGCTAACCTAGTGAGGAGGGCTTTAAACTAGGTTTGTTGGCGGGGGGGGGGGGGGGTAAGGAGACCAAAGCCCTGAGGGAAGTGGGATACCAGGAGGAAGCACGAGCAGGAGAGCACAAGAGAGGAGGACTCGTGCTTCACACTGAGAAAGCAGGATGATCAGCGAGTTATCTTAAGTGCCTATACACAAATGCAAGAAGCCTGGGAAACAAGCAGGGAGAACTGGAAGTCCTGGCACAGTCAAGGAATTATGATGTGATTGGAATAACAGAGACTTGGTGGGATAACTCACATGACTGGAGTACTGTCATGGATGGATATAAACTGTTCAGGAAGGACAGGCAGGGCAGAAAAGGTGGGGGAGTTGCATTGTATGTAAGAGAGGAGTATGACTGCTCAGAGCTCCAGTATGAAACTGCAGATAAACCTGAGAGTCTCTGGATTCAGTTTAGAAGTGTGAGCAACAAGGGTGATATCATGGTGGGAGTCTGCTATAGACCACCAGACCAGGGGGATGAGGTGGACGAGGCTTTCTTCTGGCAACTAACAGAAGTTACTAGATCGCAGGCCCTGGTTCTCATGGGGGACTTCAGTCACCCCGATATCTGCTGGGAGAGCAATACAGCGGTGCACAGACAATCCAGGAAGTTTTTGGAAAGTGTAGGGGACAATTTCCTGGTGCAAGTGCTGGAGGAACCAATTAGGGGCAGAGCTCTTCTTGACCTGCTGCTCACAAACCGGGAAGAATTAGTAGGGGAAGCAAAAGTAGATGGGAACCTGGGAGAAGTGACTATGAGATGGTCGAGTTCAGGATCCTGACACAAGGAAGAAAGGAGAGCAGCAGGATACAGACCCTGAACTTCAGAAAAGCAGACTTTGACTCCTTCAGGGAACTAATGGGCAAGGTCCCCTGGGAGACTAACATGAAGGGGAAAGGAATCCAGGAGAGCTGGCTATAGTTTAAAGAATCCTTATTGAGGTTGCAGGAGCAAACCATCCCGATGTGCAGAAAGAATAGCAAATATGGCAGGCGACCAACTTGGCTTAATAGTGAAATCCTTGCTGATCTTAAACACAAAAAAGAAGCTTACAAGAAGTGGAAGATTGGACAAAAATATTGCTCAGGCGTGCAGGAGTGAAATCAGGAAGGCCAAATCACACTTGGAGTTGCAGATAGCAAGGGATGTTAAGAGTAACAAGAAGGGATTTTTACAGCTATGTTAGCAACAAGAAAAAGGTCAAGGAAAGTGTGGGCCCCTTACTGAATGGGGAGGCAACCTAGTGACAGAGGATGTGGAAAAAGCTAATGTGCTCAATGCTTTTTTTGCCTCTGTTTTCACAAACAAGGTCAGCTCCCAGACTGCTGCACTGGGCAGCACGGCATGGGGAGGAGGTGACCAGCCCTCTGTGGAGAAAGAAGTGGTTCAGGACTATTTATAAAAGCTGGACGAGCACAAGTCCATGGGGCCGGATGCGCTGCATCCGAGGATGTTAAATGAGTTGGCTGATGTGATTGCAGAGCCATTGGCCGTTATCTTTGAAAAATCATGGCAATCAGGGGAGGTCCCGGATGATTGGAAAAAAGCTAATGTAGTGCCCATCTTTAAAAAAGGGAAGAAGGAGGATCCGGGGAACTACAGGCCAGTCAGCCTCACCTCAGTCCCTGGAAAAATCATGGAGCAGGTCCCTCAAGGAATCAATTCTGAAGCACTTGGAGGAGAGGAAAGTGATCAGGAACAGTAGCATGGATTCGCCAAGGGCAAGTCATGCCTGACTAACCTAATTGCCTTCTATGATGAGATAACTGGCTCTGTGGATGAGGGGAAAGCAGTGGACATGTTATTCTTTGACTTTAGGAAAACTTTTCATACAGTCTCTCACAGTATTCTCGCCAGCAAGTTAAAGAAGTATGGGCTGGATGAATGGACTGTAAGGTGAATAGAAAGCTGGCTAGATCATCGGGCTCAACAGTGATCAATGGCTCCATGTCTAGTTAGCGGCCAGTATCAAGCGGAGTGCCCCAAGTGTCAGTCCTGGGGCTGGTTTTGTTCAACATCTTCATTAATGATCTGGAGGATGGCATGGATTGCACCCTCAGCAAGTTTGCAGATGACACTAAACTGGGAGGAGTGGTAGATACGCTGGAGGTAGGAATAGGATACAGAGGGACCTTGACAAATTAGAGGATTGGGCCAAAGGAAATCTGATGAGGTTCAGCAAAGACAAGTGCAGAGTCCT
>NW_027058118.1:0-3000 GCF_011386835.1 Chrysemys picta bellii | reverse complement strand
GCGAGGATGGCTGGAGGGGTCATACAGGAGGGGCAGCAGCGTCCAGTGAGGAGATCAGGGAACGGGTTGTTTGCAGTCCTGCCACTGAGCGGTAACGTGATCCTGGTCAGGTCACTCTCCCACCTGGTGCCTCACTTTCTCTGTCTTTGAAATGGGGATCATCCCGACCCACATTAAGAAAGGGTTTGATCCTCTGCTCTTGCTTCCCAAATCCCTGCCCTCCTTGCCCCACACAGGCCTCTGCCCTGTTGCTCAAACTCCCATGCACATGTTAGTGCCTGTGTCACCCCCGCAACTGCAAGGTCTCATGTACAGTCTCCTGCCAGCAAACTGAAGCTGCCACTAGATCCAGAATAGGAATCACAGTTCCTGTGCGCTGCCCTGAATGGAGTCTAGACCCTGGGCATGGGGAAGGCCAACGCTCACATCCAGGCCAACGCTCACATCTCCAAGCCCCTCCCATGCCTGCTTCCCTTGGGGTCTCTCTCCTGGCTGAGCACAGGCTGCCCTTCTATCTCTCAGCAGGCCTGGGTCCTAGTCACAGGCTGCGTCTTGTCATGTGACCCCCACACTTATTCCCTTCACCCTAGGAAGATGCATCACCTGGGCCAGGTGCAGTTGAGCTCCAACCCCTTTTCTGGCCATCTCACCCTGGGACAGGTTGAAACTGGTAACCTGTGGGTAACAGTAACTGGTTGCTCCCAAAGGTGCTGAAGACACAATGGAAGAGGAAATCCTTTGGCCTGGATTGAAATTATTCCGACTGAAAGTGAATGAGAGAAAATAGGTCCAGAGTTCTCTTCCTAGCAGCAGAAAATGTAGCGATTGATAGAAGTTCAGGTCAGAAAGGACCATTATGTGCATCTAGTCGCCCCTCCTGTATAACTCAGGGCCTAGAATGTAACCAAGTGGTTCCTTCAGCCAACCATAGCATGGGACTGAGCCAGAGCACGTCTTTCGGAACGACATCCGCATGCAGGAGAGCCAGCTGGCTACCAGAAAATCTCTCTTCTGCAGTGACGTGGGGTTAAGGGACATGGCGGAAAAGACATGGCGGCTGACCGCCACATGTTGTTCAGAGCCTATGGACAACACAGCTCCTGAAGTGTGTTTGTTCTGTGCTTATCCCCTATGTACCAGCAGGGCTGGACAGCATTTCTCCCAATGCAAGGTCCTATACGTGGCAACAAGGCACGCCGGCCACACCTCCAGAATGGGGACGTGTATCCAGGAAAGCAGTGACTCTGAAAAGGATTTAGGGGCCAGAGTGGAGAAGCCACTCAACATGAGCTCCCAGTGTGATACTGTGGTGAACAGGGCTAAAGCCATCATTAGACGAAGCAGAAGAGCCGTGAGTAGGATAGGGAGGTGACACAGCAGCAGTGAGACTGCTATTGGAATACTGCCTCCAGTCTTGGTGTCCTCCTTTGAAAAAGATGGTCCTAGAAATTGGAGCTGGGGCAGCAAAGAGCCACCAAATGTTCTGAGGGCTGGAGAAAAATGCCTTCTAGTGAGCTATTGAAAGAGCTCAACCTGTTTAGCTTATCAAAAGGAGATTGAAAGGTGACTTCACTGAAGTGTTGAAATGCCTTAATGGAGAGAAAATATTGGGTATTAAAGGGCTCTTTAATCGAGCAGAGAAAGGCAGAGCAAGACCCAATGGCTGGAAGGTGAAAAGAGACAAATTCCTATGACAAATAAGGCACAAATATTCAACAGCGAGGACGATTGAACCCAGGAAGAAGCTACCATGGAAAGTGGTGGATTCTCCATCTCTTGATGTCATTAATAAAGACTAGATGCCTTTCCGGAATGTGTTTGCCCCAAAAGTAGCTATTGTGGTAGACAGGAGGCCTGTGATATGCAGGGGGTCAGATTAGATGCTCTAACGGTCTCTTCTGGCCATAAAGTCTACTCATTTCTGAGAAACCGAGTGTAGCATTGGGAGCAGCCTCTGTTTATTAAACAATCAGTTTGTCAGCACCTGCAGGACAATTTGGTTCTTAGGACTAGTGAGCATGGACTTGTCAAGAACAAATCATTCCAGACCAATCCTAGCTCCTTCTTTGGCAGGGTTAGGGGCCTAGTGGAGGTGGCTAAACAGTAGATGTGATCTATCTTGGTGTTAATAAGGCTTTTGACACAGTCCCATAGGACATTCTCACAAGCAAACAGATGCTGCTTAGCACTGTCAGAGCAGCTTTTGCTGGGGGATTCTCCCAGCACTTTCCAATAGTGGGAAAGTATGAAATCTCCATTTGACTGCTGGAGACAGAGCCTAGAGGGGGCAGCAACTTACCTCAAGTCCCACAGGTCAATAGGAAACCAGCAATGGAACCCAGGAGTCCTGACTCCCAGTTCCCTGCTCCAATCACTCCAGCGGAGCACACTCCCTCTCAAAGCAGGGGGACCGGACATGAGGGCCTGGTTGTAATTGCCAGCTGTGGGAGGGAGTGTGCAGCAGTGGTTAGTGAAGGGGCCTGGAAATAAGGACTGCTGGGTCTATTGGAGAGTGTCACTAGGAGCAGTGCATAAGATGAGGTGTCCTATCATGTTTACTCAGATCAGATTAGGACATAATAGAATGGCTGAAATAGTTTATTTTATTTGTATTGTATTATTTTGCAATTGTTAAGAGCAGCAACTACTTAGCTCAGACTGAAGCATCTTATCTAATTTTTGAGATCTAAGTGTCTCCTCTTTGAGTGCCACGAGACAATTTAACACATTGTGACAAAGAACTTTCATTGCCACTTGTTATGATTTCAAGAAAGAAACTGGTTTAGTTTGAATAGGATTTTCGGTCAGAAACGGTTTCAATGAAATTTCCCCAGCATTTCGATTCCTGGGCTCTATCTCTGCCTTTCGGGGGGGAGGGGGGGTTGCTGTCTGTTAGAACAGGAGTCTGATTTGGATAGGGATATAGACCTCTTCAATGTTTTTAATGAAGTAAATACTAATGGGAATTGTGTGATCATGGGAGACTTTAACTTCCCAGAT
>NW_027058117.1:0-3000 GCF_011386835.1 Chrysemys picta bellii | reverse complement strand
AGGGGTCTCGGGAAGCCCTCAGCAGCCGGCTGACCACTCCCAGCTGGGACAGACACTGGTGCCTGCGCTGCATTTGCCAGGCTGCTTCCCTGAGACACAGGGATCAGTTCATTCGCACGATCTTCCGCCTCCAGCCGGGCAATGAGCTGTTCTTTGGTGAGCCTCCCAATGCGCAGCCCCCTCTGCTTGCACAGCTCCATCAGGTCGCTCTTAAGCCGCTTGGCATACATCTTCCTGCTGGCCACTCACCGGCCTGTGTGCTCACAGCTCCCCACAGTTCCCAGGGGGACCCCTAGTGTGCCAGCCCTTCTCGAGGTCACCACCTCTCTGCCAGGGTCGAGCTGCAGACTCCTCCGCCCCTGGGACCACTCGCTGCGATCCCCCCGGGGGACCCTGTTACCGCAAAAGTCCTTCTCGCTGGTCACACACTCCCAGGGGTAATAACCGTCTCTCTCTCACTCTTCAGCAGGCCTGGTCCCCGTCAATCCCCCTTCGTTTTACTGCTCCCCAGTCACTTACTGCAGGAAGCGCCGTCCACGGGGTGCAGTAGATCCCGCCGCTGCCACCAGTTGTCACGGAGTATTGGGGGACTCAGGGCCCTGCACCCCCGGCTTCCTGCGATTCACCATGACTCTCAGCCAGCCAGTAAAGCAGAAGGTTTATTTGGATGACAGGAATACAGTCCAAGACAGGTCTTGCAGGCACAGACAACAGGGCCCCCCTCAGTTAGGTCCAGCTTGGGGTCCCAGGGCCTCCCAGCCCACCCCCCTTTGGGGGGGGGGGGTCAGAGCCATCTCTGCCTCCCAGCCACCTCTCCAGCCCGCTTCCAGCACTCTGCCTTCAGCGACCCCTCCCACAGCCTTTGTTCAGTTTCCCGGGCCCCGGAGTCACCTGGCCTCCAACCCCTTCCTGGGTTCTCATGTTACATGCTCAGGTATTCTCCGTTGGTCAGTCTCCCATCCCCCCATTGCAGACTATCCTAGCCACACTCCCCTGTCAGCATTCACAGACCACAGTAAGAACAGGCCCAGTTCGTCACAAAACCTCACTCCCAGGACAGACACGGCACTGGAGATGTCAGGATCCTTTAAGGTAAGTGTCCCACAGCGCAGCGATGGATGGTGCGATGAAGGTAAGTCTTCCCAAGGCACGATGGAATGTAACACAGCGAACCACTGGCCAGGTGGTCTGGGCAATGGGCTTCACGGGAGGTACAAGCTTGTGAGCGCGCTGCCGAGCACATGGCCCCTTCCCCTTTTAAGGACCTGCTCCTCATGGCCTGCAACTAGAGATGACTTGGCCGCATCTCGTTGGTCACACTCCACCTCGGGCAGTGTCCATGCAGTGTTCATGCACTGGGTGTGTGAGCGCTGCCTAATTAGAGTCCCAGACACCTCCTCTACCTGGGAGCTCTTCTGATCTTCCAGCTGTTCAACCAGCCCACTTATCCCACAAGCGTTCCAGGAGGGAGGGGGAGGGGGAAAGCCACTTCACAGGTATTCGAAGAGGGAGAGGAGACAAAAAGGGGGAAGTATCAGAGGGGTAGCCGTGTTAGTCTGAATCTGTAAAAAGCAACAGAGGGTCCTGTGGCACCTTTGAGACTAACAGAAGTACTGGGAGCATAAGCTTTCGTGGGTCAGAACCTCACTTCTTCAGATGCAAGGGGGGAAGTGTAACAGACCTTTTGAGCATACAGGTTATACATAGCATACAGATCACTGGTGCTCCTACAACACTAGCAATGCCCTTAAGCCATGGGCCTTTAGCAATGGTGAAATTCAGAGACACGGGCTCTTAGTCCAGATGAAATGCAAGTTTATTATAACTGAAATATTAAATCATTTCTACAAGACAAGAGGGGCCCGTTCTGGGGGTGTGAAAGGATCGCAGAACCGGACCGCTAATCATTATGGAAACAAAATCAACAAATCAATGGGTTATTGGGGGAAGGCAGAGGCTGACACACTGGCTATACATATGCCAAACCAGCTGCAATGTATCGAAGTCTCCAATTGCTCAAATGAATTGTTCAATCATCGGCTCTTCTAACAAACTACAGAATAGGCTCCCACTGAGAATAGCAAATCAAGGAGCAAGAGAGGTACATAAACTCAGCATCAAACACTAGATCCTCTCTCCACAGGAACTCACCAGCCAGGAATGGGGGCACAGCCCAGAGTATAAGTGACAGCTGCCACTCAGCCAGGTCATTATCAAGCATCCAACATGGGTTTATCAGCCAGGCACATCTTGACCCTTCTCCATTTCAATCCAGGGCCATTCACAGGGTTAATAGCACAGCCAGACACAGGTGCTTCCCTGGACAAATCTCCCTTTGCATAAGGGGCTGGTTAAGCCTATGAGCGCAGAGACAGAATTACAAGGACAGTCTCAGCATTTCTTAATCTATTATTGTCTAACAGGAGAACCTAGGACCCCGTCAGGAGACAACCCTGTTGCGCTAGGTGCTGTACAGACACAGAACAGAAGGATGGGCCCTGCCCCCGAGAGCGACAATCGAAGACTAGACGCAGCAGGCGGGTGCTCCAGGCAGACGGGGGAACACAAGGGAGCAGGGAGATGTTGGGATAATGCAATAAGCAGCGCTCCCAGAGCTCCGGCCGTGGACCATTGTCGAGTGATCCGGAGGCTCCATGGCTGGGGTGAGGCTGAAGGAGGCGTTTGCAGGAGGTCAGTCCGGGGGCTCTCTGGGAGGTTACAGGCGGCTCCTCCCCGGACTGGGGCAGTGTGAGGGAAAGTGCGACAGCGTCTGTGCTAAAAAGCCTGTTTCATTTGCCTGGAGCCCTGCAGTGACGAGGGAGGAGTTGGCACCCGGGGGTCGGCACCCAAGTCAGGTCAGGATTTAGGGTGTCTGAGTGAATTTACCCATATACCCAATGTGGTGCCTGCCCAGGCTGCAATTTCAGGGCAATGAGAACCAGGAAGTGGAAAATCTGTGGCTAGAACGAGTCATTGTTGGTGTTGCTCCCTGTCGTTTCC
>NW_027058116.1:0-3000 GCF_011386835.1 Chrysemys picta bellii | reverse complement strand
AACTTGACATTCAGGAAGGGCCCAAGGTATCACTGGACACCTTTTCTCTGTGTTAATGAAGGTTTTGCTGCTTAATCTATCCCTGCCCACCCCCTGCACCACAGCGCCCCCTCCTGACCTTCCCAAACTTCTTCTGAGCCCTGCCTCCCTGCAGCACAGCCCCTGTACTGAGCCCCCCGCCCCACAGCAGGCCCCCCAGACTGAGCCCCCCGCCCAGCTCCTTGCAGAACAGCGCCCCCTACAGAGCCCTCACCGCACTCCATGCAACATGATGCCCGTAACTGATGCCCACCACCCTGCTCCCTGCAGCACAACTCCCCTAATTAACATGCCAGCTGGCTCCCTGCAGCCCAGTGCTCCCACCTGAGCATCCAGCCACCTTCCCTGGGGCATTGCGCCCCCTGTGAGATCACCAACCTCTCCTTGGAGCACAGCGCCCCCTACTGAGACCCTGCCCCACTCCCACAAACACAGCACCGCCTAATTAGCCCCTGACCTGCTCCTTGCAGCACAGTGCCCCTGACTAACCTGTGGAAGGAAAGTCACCCCCCATTACACCCTCCTCCCCTCCTGGTTGCACCTATGGTTTAACAAGCCGCAACCCAGAAAAGAATCTCTCACTGTTAGTCCTGAAACACTTCAGTTCTTCTGAGCTTTATTGAAGTAGAACAGATGGGCCAGTCTCCAGCTGTGATCTCTTGGCAGACACACACGTCTCCTCCTTATATACTGAGCCGAGACATTGATCTGATTAATATCAAAAGTGAAGGTAGCAAGTCACAGATCAGCTGCAAAGCTCCCCCCGGCCCCACAGGACAGACTGCCTAAGCAGGCCTGTTTGCTTTCTCTTCAGAGACGGTAAACAGTGTAATTGCCAGAGTTACGTTACCACACAGCTCTTTCTAAGCAGGCACATTTATTCTTAAGCTAAATGCAATACAGAAAAAACATATTAAAAACAATAAAAAAAAACCCTACACACATGCGAATAAGCTCACCAGAGATCCCCCCAACTCCAACAAGAGTTCTGAGTTCTGGTTGGTGAGCAGACCTTCAAACCCCATTCTCAGTGGTCACAAATTCATAACAGCTTTTGCTCAGAATAAGCCCTGAGTCTTATGGGCCTCAGCCGGCCCAGTCCTTGCAACCCTTCCCTAAGGAGGTTCTGTCCATTTTCTGGATCTGAAGGAAGGCCCAGAGTCTTTCTTTGTCTTTTGGTCCCTGGAGAATCCAGTTTCAACCAATGAATGCCAACTTCTGCAGGTGGTGGTGCTGCTCTGGACACATTACAACCTGACTGATTTTGCCAAAACATCCCCACTGTTCCCAGGCACTGTAGTTACCCCACCTCATGGAGATACAGCCAATCCCTGGCTCACATGGATCTATGAACAACTGCATTTCATACAACAGACTCCAAAGACAATAAGCTTGGTCCAGGATATCGCCATCTCTGTTATGGTTGTTATTACAGGTGTTGGCTGTGATTGATGAAATGACGACTTGTTGACATGCCTCTACTGTATCGATGATGTCAATGCAGACGCCATGGAAGGAATTCCACAGGTCGATCAGTCAGGAGAAAGGAATTTTCAGCGCCCCTTTGTCATAAACAAGCACGGGCTACGAAGGGGGGATTTTCTGACAGGTAGTTGGAATGGTTCAGGCTGCAGTACCACTTCCCCGCATCCGTGATGTATTTACACTCCTGTATCGAGCTGATTAATCTTCGACCAATAATCTCTGATTAGTAACCTGATTGATCCTGGGTATCTGACCTCTTATTAATAGAACTGAACCTGTAGCCCCACCTAGATACCAAGTGTATTAGTGCCTGGGGGCAAACGGAGATAAATGTGTGCACCTCCCCTGGCCAGCGCCCCCTGCTGGTGGGGCTCCGAGCTACGGAGCAATCCCAGCGTTAAGGTTCTGGCTGAATTTCCATTACAAGCCTGATTTTAACCCCTTCTAAAACGCACACAAAAGGCCTGATAACAATTATGTTAGTCCAGTTTTAGGCCAGTGTGAGCCCTTCCAATGTAAACATTGGGGTGTCTAAGGGCCAACAAGTCACATCTCCCTCAAAACTACCCCAGACCTGAAGCAGAGCTCCGTGCAGCGGGAAAGCTGGTCTCTTCCACCACCAGAAGTTGGTCCAATAAAATATATCACCTCACCCACCTTGTCTCTCAAAACTGGTATGTTGCATCTGGGCTTAAGGTAGAAATTTACAATAGAATTTTAAATGTATCTGACAAAGGGATCCTGAGGGACACCATGCTAAAAAAGAGAGGGGTTCAGCAGGGGTAAAAACATCTGTTATTGGAGGGGGTGGGGTGTTTTTAGCACTTTGTAGCATAAAAAGAGAGAGCCAGTCAAAACTGGGCAGAAAGCTGTTCCAGTGGTTTGGCTGTGAGCCTTGGAGCCCAGTGACCAGAGTACAGCTTTGTATTCTGCATGCTCTTGAGCCAGTGACAGATTTGCCCAAGGTATTTAGGCGCTGGAGAAGGAGATAGGTGCCTTGTGGGATTTTCCCATTGGGAGTTAGGCACCTAACCTGCCAGGTGCTTTTGAAAATCCCCCCAGACACCTGTCTGCGTTGTTGGGTATCACATACCCATTGCAAGTATGTCCTCAGCACCAAAGATCAGTTAGTTAAAGTCTAATTCCCAGCATTCCTAGCTTTGGAATTTATGCTGCTACGGTGGGTCACTGGCTCTGATGCCCTTAGTGCAGGGTGTCAAATCACTGCGGGGCATCCAGCCTTTGATTTTATTCAAATACTTAGCAGTCCTTGCTCCAACAGAGAGAGACCTCAAAATACCTCCTGAACACTAGGGTGGTTTCTCAATGGAGAAGGACGGTTGTATTTCAAAAGTAAGGTACCAAATCTCCTTAACTCTTCCCCTCATCGAGATGCCAGTCTGTTATCTTCCCTTTGCATGAAGAGCATCGAAAATGTGCACCACCAAACACTGGTTCTAGTGACTTGTTTCACAT
>NW_027058115.1:0-3000 GCF_011386835.1 Chrysemys picta bellii | reverse complement strand
GGCTTTGCAGGGCTTTACATCGGGGCAGGCTGAGGTTTCGAGGCACCCTCCAGCCCTGCCAGAGCCGGGCTGGGGAGGGCTGCATGGGCAGCTGTGGGGAGCCGGTGCGGAGACGTGGACCCTCCACCTGCCCTCGGCCGGGTTGGGAGCCTGGGGGGCGGGAACACGGCAGGGAGTGGAGGGTCTGCCGCGGCTCCCCAGAGCTCCCCAGGGGGGGAAGGAGGTGACCTGTGGAGCTGCCCCGGGGCTGCTCCGGGCCCCCATCCAGGGCAGGTGGAGGGTCTGCAGCTGCTCCCTACAGCTGCCCACCCGGCTCTTCCATGCCCAGGCTGAAGCTGCAACCCCCTCCCTTCCCCAGCCACCGGAGCCAGGCCCGGGAGAGCTGCGCTGGCAACTGTGGGGAGCCTGGGTCCCTCCACTTGCCCAGGGCAGGTGGAGGGTCCACACCGCGGTTCCTCACAGCTGCCCAAATGGCTTTTACTGTCAGAGCCCTGTGCGGATACAAAATTGGTATCCACCTCCACCCTGGTATCGCAAAAATGGTCTAAGTTATACAGCAGATCCCTATGGATTTGCGGGCTCTAGTGATGGGTGCACGTTCCCAGCTGCGTATGGCAGTGATACTGAGGGCTCTTTCCCCTGCCGAGCGCGACTGTGGATACCAGCGAGATCCCCGTATCTCAAGCCAGAGAGATGCCCAAGAAGCTGCAGACAGCGGCGTGTGTTTAATGCACCTTTATTACACCAGCGCGGTGACTGTCAACCCAAAGGCAAGAAATACCAAGATTAGGGAATAAAGGTAAATGCGGATACACGCTGGCTGGTGGGGGTGGAATGTAATGGCGTTATTACGTTAAACATGATCTGCGGCAGGGAGTGAATGAGTCAATAAACTGTCACATGATGGCAAGACGCTGTGATTAGAATCGATACTGACTGTCAGCCTCTTGATACAGCGATGGCACACGGTACCCGGCCAATCATTGTGAGTTGTTTGTATTACGGTAGCAAATAGAAACCAGGGCCCCATTGCGCCAGGCGCTGTACGAAGATATAACACAAAGACAGTCCCTCCCAGAAGAGCTTTCAATCTAAGTGTAAGACTATTGGCAATAGGTCAATTCAAGAAACAGGCCAAGAAAAAGTGCAAGGAAACAAACAGACGATACTGGTCAGCATGAAACACCCCACACAGCAAACCACTGCCCCAGCATTGCAGCTAAATGCCACTGGCCAGATTCACAGGGCAGGATTTTACTGAGGCTTTTAGGCCTTGTCTTCAAAGGCCAGGTGTACTGGGCCCGCTGCTCTAATCCCCTGCCCCAGGGACGCTCCTGTGCCGGTAGAACAGTGACATTCTCCGGCTCAGCTTAACCCCCCCCGACAAGTGACATCAACGAAACTGAAAGAAAGTCACTGTTCTGCCGGAGTGAGAGCGTCCACACACGAGGTTACACCAGGATCATTCTATCGGTTTCAATTCACACCTTAGGTTATACCGAAAAACTTTCCCATGAGGACAAGGCCTTTAGCTTCTAACCTGCAATGGAGCTACAGCCGACTGACCCCAGCTGGGATCTGGCCCCATTGACTCCAATGGAGTGGCAGCTGATTTGACCCAGTGTGGGGATCCGGTCCATTCATGGTTGTAAGGTGCTCAGATACCGAAGGGATGGAGGAGCCCAGCGGGTCCTAGGTTGATAGAACCGGATTCGGTATAATTTTATTTTTGTTGTATGCATGTCAAGAAGGAAGCTGCCTCATTCCTTGTGCGGTAAAACTTCAGGAGCGTTGAGCTGTCACCGAGTCTGTCTCCTTCATGATGGGGGCTTTGACTGGTGTGCAACGGCGCCCCAGATGGTTTATGGGGGCTGAACATGCAAATTCTGGAGGGAGAAGCATGAATCTTTCCTGCCTGAAATCAAAGATTGTGTCTTCTAGACAGCAGCAGGCTCATCCAATGCAACACCAAATCCTAGATGGTGTTTTCCCTTTCTGCCTCCAGTGCTTTGCTCAGAACCCTCCAGGTGTCGTCAGCTACAGAGACCAAATGCTTCCACAGCATGAAGGACGTGGTAACCAGTCCCACCCCTCCAGACACCATGGCACCAGATACCGGACGGCGCTCCGACGAATATTCTGCTACCATCACGGCAGTCCCCACCGAATCCAACAACAGCTTCAGAGCCATCATGGCAGTTATTCCCAAGGACGTCATCACGGCCGTCAGCTCCAGCACAGACTTCCCAATCTGCCGGGCGAGAGCAGAGAGGGACCTGTCATCCACGCCGAAGATGATGTAGTATCGGGACAGGTGTTTCCTGAAGATGAAGAAGGTGCCCAAGAAAGCGAGGCCTGGGACAGGAATGGCAGCGAGAAGACATGAGAAAAGGGCTATTTTCCAAATCTCCCCCTTCAGGGCGGCTTTTTTCTGGTTGATGATGGGCGAGGCGACAGCAGGCAGGCTAAGCAGGAAGGCGTCTCTCTTCAGGCGCGGCAGCTCCATCTGCAAAGTTTGTCGCAGGAGTGGGAAATCGTAGCGGTTGGGTTCCCAGCTGGACACGACAAAAACCGGTGGGTGGCCCACTCCTTCAGCAGCTACGCCTCTCCTGCAATCCTCCCTGATCTGCTCCAGGATCCTCTCCTCGTTGTAGCTGGAGGGACGCTGCCTCCTGGAAGCGTCCAGGTCCATGTCGGCTTTGGAGCGCACAAAGTAGAACCTCTTGCCCATTCTCAGGATTTCACGGACCAGCCTGGCGTGGTCGGAGCGGAAGCGCTGGGAGCCGACGATGATGAAGAAGTCGTATTGGCTCAAATTGAGCGCCTCACAGTAGGTGTTTAGAGGGAAATAGGGTGTCCCCACCCCTGGCAGGTCCCAGAGGGTGACGCCTGGGAGGACGGGATCTTGATAAGCCACCGGCATCGTCATGGTATCGAGCATCCCGGTTTCAGCAGCGCCTTCATCACCAGCACGTAGCCCCCGCATGGTGTTGATGAGGG
>NW_027058114.1:0-3000 GCF_011386835.1 Chrysemys picta bellii | reverse complement strand
GACTTCAGCACCCTGTCTTGCTGAGCCAGACACTCCTGTCTGGCTCCAGACACAGATCCAGGGTCTGAATCACCTGTCCCAAAGCTGCAAGTTTACCTGAAAACAGCTCACAGAAGTGTGCTTGTCTTTAGCACTTAGATGCCCAACTCCCAATGGGGTCTAAACCCAGATAAATCCGTTTTACCCTGCATAAAGCTTATGCAGGGCAAACTCATAAATTGTTTGCCCTCTATAACACTGATAGAGAGATATGCACAGTTGTTTGCTCCCTCAGGTATTAATACATACTTTGAGTAAATTACTAAATAAAAAGTGATTTTATTAAATACAGACAGTAGGATTTAAGTGGTTCAAAGTAGTAACAGACAGAACAAAGTAAGTCACCAAGCAAAATAAAATAAAATGCGCAAACCTATGCCTAATTAAACGGAATACAGATAATTTCCTCACCAGTTCCAGAGTGCTCCCTTTTACAGGCTAAGCTTCTTTTAGCCTGGGTCCAGCAATCACTCACACCCCCTGTAGTTACTGTCCTTTGTTTCAGTTTCCTTCAAGTATCCGGGTGGGGGGTGGAGAGGCTTCTTCTTTAGCCAGCTGAAGACCAAATGGAGGGGTCTCCCACAGGTTTAAGTAGACTCTCTTGTGGGTGGAGACCCCCCTCCTCCCTCCTATGCAAAGCCCAGCTCCAAGATGGAGTTTTGGAGTCACCTGGGCAAGTCACATGCCCCTGCATGACTTAGTCTTTGCAGGCCGACGCCATTGTTTACATGGCATCTTGCATGTCTTCAGGAAGACTTTTTATGTGGATTGGAGCATTCCAAGATGCATTGTTTCCTAAGTGTCTCCTGATTAGGTACTTAACCTGGCGAATTCCTTCCTAAAGAAGCTGACCAAATGCCTCACAAAGCTTACTTAGAAATCAGGCAAGCATACAGCCCATATTTTTAACCTCGAGTAGAAAATGATATATATGTACAAATAGGATGAATAGATATAGTAGATCATAACCCTTACGGAGATATGTTACATGGCACAGGCAGCGCAAAACATATTCTAGTTATGTCATACATACATTTATAAGCACCCCCTCCCCATAAAGCCTTATGGGGTACACTGTCACACCCTCCCCCTGAACTTACTGCCAGAGACTTGGACACTGTCCATGGCGGAGGCAGTACCTGTAAAATTTCTGTTTGTTTCTGGTTACACTTCCTTTTAGTACCTTGAAACCATATGATGTCACTCCTAGGGGTTCTAGCCCATTTTGGGATTCCTGGTCCCCAGATGCTTGCAAACCGGTTGGGATGTAGTATTGCTAACAGAATGCAGGCAGCAATATCCGTTAAAGTGGAGGTGTTTTGGCATTTAGCCACCAACGCCATGAGGCGGTGTGCCTTAGTTTTCCCTTCTACACAGCAGCATGGGCCTGTTATGCTTTTGCTGCTTTTTACAGGTACGGACTGTAAAGTAACATGCTGGTGGGGCTGTTCTGTTACCATCCCCAGCATGTATAACAGCTTATTTCACAAATCAAATATGTTCCACATCTTTAAAGGGTTTACCACTAGTGTGAATTTTTTTGTTTTATTCCATAGGTGAATTAGCAAAAGACACAAGGTTAACAGCAAATCTACAGTGGACAGGCTTCGTTCACTCAATTTGACTCGTTTAGCATTCATTGCATTTTCCCAGTTTTTTGTGCCCTTTGGTAGACCCTCTGATGCAGATTTTTCTGCCTTTTTGGGGAAGACTTCTAGTTCGGGCATGTGCTTGGGTTTTTGGCCAGGAAAGGGTGTACTACAACCATACTTGTCCTCGGCCCCTCCCTCTGGAGTTTTTCTGGGCTGGGCCCCCCTCCCTTGTGAAGTTCCTCCTATGAAGAGATTTCCCCCCCCCGTCTTGGAGAGAGAGTTGTATCTCTTGCAAGTGTAGCAAGAACAGCAGCTTTCCCTGGGGTGCTCTGGACCCCTTTGGGCACCCCACTTTTTGTTTTCAATGGGTTAGCTGGATAGACCCCCTCATCCTGGAGACCTGACCCCCAGGTTTTCCTTAAAACCTGATCCACAGGAGAGGGGGCTGGCATTTTGATTGCAAACTTTTCACCCTCCTCCTGGGAAAGCCCCTCCCCACAAAAGGTGGGTGGACTTTCTGGCCCCCCCTGACCTTCCATTTGTTCTTCCCTCTTTGGGCTCCCCGCTGGGTCCAATAGTCTTGTGTCCCATGAAAGGGAAGATGATTCTGCCCCAGCTGTGGACTCACAGCTACCAGCTACAACAGACCTCCACAACTCCATCTTGGGAACTCTCACCTACTTCTATGCTAACTGCTTACATGCTCTGAAGTAGGCTGAAGCAGAAATGTATTGGTCAGCGTTTCTAGCAGATGGCTGCAGTTTCACTCACACTAGCAGAAATAATAGAGATAAGAAGCGGGGTAGTTAGTTTGCAGGCGTCTAATCCAAGGTCGCAAAGACTGGGAAAGTTTTCTCACAAGCTTATGTAGAGCTTATTGTAACAGTTGTCTGGAAGGGAGGGGTGAGGGGGAACAGCAAACAAAGAGATGTATGCAAACGATTTGAAGTATAAAAGGTAAAAGTTGTTTGTATTTGTTGCACTGGATTTGAGACATGCTGGTCTCCTAGTGCCATTTCAGAGCTCTGAAATAAACTTGGCTTGCTTTCTCCCCTCGGTGTCTTTATTGGTGCCAAGCACACCGGGCGACGAACCCCCTGTTTGCCATCTTGGGCCCAGTTTTGGGCAGGCAACAGTTTTGGCGCCCAACGTGGGGCTCGAGGCTGAAATTTAGCCTTGCCCGGATCCCTCCTGGTGGCCGATGGATTACGACGACGACCGACGCCCAGAGCGCTTACCGGTGACTTCATCGGGGGCCTTGGCAGAGACGTGGTTTGCTCGACCCCAGAGGGCACAATGGTGCAACGCACACAGACAGTGGAGAAGCAGCTGCGGGCGACGGTGGGGAACCGGTCCCGTTGATAGGGCG
>NW_027058113.1:0-3000 GCF_011386835.1 Chrysemys picta bellii | reverse complement strand
TAAGATGGCAAAGTTGGGTAGGTGGGGGTGAGAATAATTTGCCATGCAGAGACCGTAGGGGAGGGCAAACACGGGCAGCACGAGTGGCTGAGGGAGACTGACAAGAGGCCGGGAGTCGGAGCCAAGGACCCAGGAGTTTGATAAAACAGCAGCAATGGCCAGTAACAAGCAGGGGCATTTTCAAAAGTGATACATTCATCACCCCATGGCCCCCTCCTTCCAGTGCCCCTTACTCACCCCCTCCCATCCCAGGAGGAGGGGGCCGTGGGGCAGTGTCAGTGAGTTCAGAGCTGGGGGTATGAATGGGGGTTACACCCGGCTGCTGGAGCTCTGTGTATCGAGGTACGAGGACGTCACAGTGGCCGTGTGAGCCCCCCACCGTCCTGCCGACGTGGCTTAGCCCTGACCCCTGCTGGAACCTCTTCCTGGGGAGGAACCGTCCCTGCGGCTTGGTCAGGCCTGGGCCTCCCTGCGGAGATGGCCGGGGAAGCTGCCGTTAATGTGAGTGACGACGTGAGCTTCTGTGAGCCTGGGCTGGGATCAGTGACTGGGGCGTGAACGGCCCCAGCTCCCCTCACTGCCCCCCTGAGCCAGCTGGTCCCCTGCCCCCCGCAGTGCGGTAACAGCGACGCTCACACTTGGTGCCACCCCCAGTGCCCCAGCGGGGAGAGCGAGGGCCTGTCCCAGGCGCAATGGGCACATTCTGCACCAAGGGAGACTGAGGCTGGAGACGAGGAAACACTTTCTCACTCCAGGGCAGTGAGGCTCTGGACCCGGCTCCAGGGGAGGCTATGGGATCCCGTCACTGGGGGTTTCTAAGAAGAGGCTGGACAAACCCCTGCCAGGGATGGTCTCGGCCCTGCCCCAGCGTGGGGGGCTGGACTAGGTGACCTCTCGAGGTCCCTTCCAGCCCTGCATTGCTATGAGTCTAGGTTACAGCTGTGCTGGGGTTGGGCCCGGGCCTGGGGGCTCTAAGCATGGTGAGTGGCACACGGCAGAGTTAACGCATTAGTGACCCAGGCAGTGGGCGGCTCCATGTCCCTGCCAGGGTCTGGGCTGGCATGTGTCTGGCTGTACCCAGCTCAGCAGGGTGTTACTGGGCTGTGTGGACAGTCCCTAGGGTTGGCACCTGTCCAGGTTTCCCAGGATCGTCCCTTTGTCCAGCTCGCTGTCCTGGGAAATCGGAATCTGCCCAGGACATGACTAGGCCCGGGTGTGTCAATGGCTGTAGGGAGGAGCTGCGGGGTGGCGGTGCCTGTGCAGAGGGAGCTCTGGCTCCAGAATGCCCCAGACCCGCGGGGATGCTGGGGAGCAGCGAGTGAGATGGGGAGCTCGGGGCCAGCAGGGCCAATTTACACCGCGCAGGTGCTGGCTGTGGGGGGCACCGTGGGGTCATGGGGGGCGGGGTGGATCTGGCACCATGTCCTGCTTGGCGAGAAACAGGAGCCTGTGGGGGCTGGTGCCGTCTCCCAGGGGTGGGAGGGGGACATGGCGCCCGGGGGCGGGAGGAGGACGCGGCGCCTGGGAGTTTGAGGGGAACACAGTGCCTGGGGTGAGGGGACAGGTGGTGTATGTGGAGCTGGCAGATATCGTGGTTTTTTTGCTCCTCAGAGGTGGCGACCCAAACAGGACCCTCAGCGATGTTTGTGTAACTTCCCTGGGTGCCCCGCGCTGTGCGGTTGGATATTCTGGGGTGCATGTACCCCTGGGCCCGTGGTGCTGCAAGGTGTGTGCATGTCCCTGGGCTCTCTGATTCCTGCTGAAGCGGCCCAGACTCTCCCAGCATTCACCATGGCGCACACACACAGTCATGCAGAAGATGGGAGCGAACACACACACACACACACACACACACACACACACACACACACACACACACACACACACACACAGCTCAGCCCTGGCTGTGAAGCAGAAAAGCTGCCATGTGGACACAGTGTGTTGTAACTGGGTCAGGGGAGTGTCACTAGCTGGGTATAAAAACCTGTCTGCCCTGCAGTGGGGACAGGGCCTGCCTCACCCCAGAGCCAGGGAGACACTGAGCAGCCCCTGCCTGGGCCTGTCATGCTAGAAGGAAACTGTGGCTAAAGCCCAGTCTGACCTGGCAATGTTGCTGCTGGGAGGCGAGCGCTGAGCCGTTCAGTGCCGGTGACGGACAGATAAGAATCCAGTAGGGCTGCTAACTCTGACTGAAACTATTCCAGGAGATCTCCCCTCCCACCCCCAGCATGACGTAATGTCATTTTCTTAAAATACCCTATTAAAATCTCCCGGATTGCTTTCAATGGTCACTGGGAGATGGATGCCAATTCCGGGAGGCTCCAGGCCAATTGGGGAGGGTTGGCAACCCTAGAACTCAGGTATCCCCCTGGAAAGGTGACACCAGGGGGCAGCACTTCCTTAACAGCCCTTTCCCTGCTCTGCAGCAAACCTGGGATGTCGCCTGCCCCTTCCCACCTGCCCCCAGTGATATTCCTATTTCCAGCCTATTGCTTTTGATAGGAAAGTGCTGGTGTACAGGGGACACGAGGCAAGAGCTCTCGGGAGCAGGCGGGATGTTGACGTGAGCAGCAGAGGACATGGCAGAGCTAGAGAGAAGAGCACCTTCCATCCCGGAGCGAGTGAGGAAGGCGAGGCCTGTCATCACCATCCCTGTCACAGCGAACTGAATACATCTTACCTGCGGAGGGTCCTGCTTTCCTAGTGTCCATCTCCCAGAGGGTCTCCCCCCGCCTGCGACGAAGTCCAGCAGTCGTCGGGAGTCCCCAGTAGCCCTCCTCGAAGGCTCTAAATCAGCCGGAGAGTAGAAGGTCCTGGGCTTCGCCCCTGCACACTGTGTCCACTGCGCCTAAATCATAGGAGAGGTTTCTGTATCAGGGTTTCTTTTCTTGTTTTTCTGAATGCCAAGGGAGGTTTTGTGGGTCTGAGCTTCAAGCTCCTAAAGCCAGTCATTGAATCACTGTAGGGTTAAGTTTGTGTTTCTTTCCCCCCGCCCCACTT
>NW_027058112.1:0-3000 GCF_011386835.1 Chrysemys picta bellii | reverse complement strand
GCAATGAACTGCGTACGGGCCTAATGCCAGCCAGGTGCCAGGACTCTTGGCTTCTACCCCTGGTTCTGCCCCTGACTTGGCATGTGGCCTTGGTGAACTCACTGCTCCACTCTGTGTCCTGGGCCAGGGCCCAGACCCTGTGATCGGAACATGGCCACACAGCATCTCTGGCGAAGGCCGGGTGGGCGAGAGGCCCAGGTTGAGATCTGCAGCCTGTCTAGCACCACAAACAGCGAGGCCCCAGCCCAGCTTCCTTCTGGGACTTCAGCGCACCACCCACCCTGTTAATGATTCGCTGGATTCTCGTCACTTACGCAAATGGGCAGGTCCCAGCCTGTGCCACCCATAGAACTGTCAGCCAGCCGGGCGAAGGAACGGGAGGCCAGGCATGCCCACCACCCCAGGGCAGGATCCCATCTGCAGGTGGTGGCTGGGGAAGGGGGACGGCCGGATCACTTTACCTATCCCTCGTGTAGGGTCACAGCCTGGATCAGCCCTACGGCGGGATTTCGGAGACCTGGGTTTTTCCTCCCTGCTCTGCCATGCACGCCCAAAGTAACTCTGGGCACGTCCCTTGGTCTCTCTGGCCTCCGTTCCCCATCTGTACAATGAGGCGTGAGGATAAATACGGTAGATTGTTAGGTGCTTGCATATTAGGGTAAAGAGGGGCCTGTTAATATCGTAGATGGGGTGAAGCCTGTCCGTTCTACGCTGCTCTGCCAAGGAGGAGCTACTACATAGCCCCTCTGGACCTGGGCCTTCAGGGGGCTTCCTCTGAGCCCACCCGTTCTCCTGCCCTGTAGTGACTGGGATGGGCTCAGTGCACCTGCCCTGCTGTTCTTGCCCCTTCCCCCGATTAGCCACCGGCACTAAATCCATTTCTCCTCCTCCGCCGCCTTCTGCTCAGTGCTCGCCCCTTCCATGCTGCACCCGCTCCCGGCAGGGGAGCAGTAGCTGGGCTGGCGATACACGGCTTGCTTGCAAAGCTAATCCAGGGCAAGGTGCAATATTGGCTCTGGCTTCCCTGCCTTTGGGGACCTCCCGACTCGGAGCCCTAATTAGCCCCTTTCTCCATCGGGGCAGGTCAATCTGTCAGTGACGACACCCCCTCCCCCGCTCCCCCCCCGGCAGGCCAGGCCTGACTTGCTGGGCTCTGGATAATTACCCCGCTCGGACTCTAGTCCCAGATAACTAGGGGGACAGCAGGGTCCCCAGACGTATGGACAGTGCTGGGTGACTGACGGCCATGGCGATGGGGGGAACGCCAGGTGCGGTGAGCTGGCTCCTCGGCCTCCTGTCTGCTCTCTGAGAGCTTTTAAGGAGAGAGCAAGGCCTGGTGGACATGGCCTGGAGCTAGGATGCCTGGGTTCTTTCTATTCCTGGTTCTGCCACTGGTTTGGCGCATGGCCTTGGGGAACTCACTGCTCCAGTCTGTGCCCTTAGCTAGGGATCATCGGGACAGCACGCTGGCACTGTGCTGCTCTGCGTGTGCTGGGTAGGGGAGGCCTTGAGGAGGGGGGGACCCAAGAGGCATTGGGGGGAAGTTGAGAGTACCTGGAGGAGAGGTGGGGACGACGACCCAGGAGGCATATGGCGGAGGTCGGGTTACCTGGAGTGAGCCAGGAGTCCCCAGGGGTCTGAGCACAGCCCCTGTGCACCCCGCAGTGGCGGGAGGTAAGTTGTGAAGCCCCGTGCCAGGCTCTGCAGCAAGCCTCGTGCCGCCCAGTAACCCGCTGCCCTGTCTCCCTCCCCCACAGCTCTACAATGAGGAGATCTTGGACCTGTTCGACAGTGCCCGGGACCCTGACTCCTGCCACCGCAAGTCCAACATCAAAATCCATGAGGATGCCAGCGGCAGCATCTACACCACAGGCGTCACCTCCCGCCTCATCAGCTCCCATGATGAGGTGGGCGACACCCGGGACCTGGCTGCTGCGGGGGGGGGGGGGGGGTCGGCTGCTCTGGATCGCCGGAGAGCGGGAAGGGGCAGAATGGAGGGGCCGGGTGCTGTGAGGGGCAGAGCCCCCAGTGATGACAAGGGGAGTCAGGCGCTAGCGTGCCCCAGCCCCAGGGCAGAAGCTCTCCTAGCCAGCTCTCCGAGGCTCTGGCTGCTGCCGCCCTGGGACAGACACACTCAGGGTGTGGCATTGACATGTGCCCGGCTGATGCGCCCCTGCGTGGCATCAGGGCACTGCACCAGGATGCCGAACGCTTTGGATTTTCTTGTGGCGGCTTCGCAGTACAACTGTGCCCCTGGTCCCAAAGCTGGTCTGGAGGGGCGGAGGGGGATGGACTGTGAATGGATTTTCCCTCCCCCCCCAAACTGCTCTACTAGCCCCCCCTCGAAGGAGAATTGTCCCCCTGCTGATCCCAGCCCTCTCCTCTTGCCCACACTCAGCAGCCCCCCTTGCAGCAAGAAGGGAGCCCAACTTGGACAGAGTTAACTCTCTCCTTGCCAGTCCCCAGAGGGGAGAGAGAGTTCAGTGGTTTGAGCATTGGCCTGCTAAACGCAGGGTTGTGAGTTCAATCCTTGAGGGAGCCATTTAGGGAACTGGGGATTGGTCCTGCTTTGAGCAGGGGGTTGGACTAGATGACCTCCTGAGGTCCCTTCCAACCCTGATATTCTATGATTCACTCCCCACCCCTTCAATCTGTGCGCTTGGATCCTTCTCTCCAGGCCCCTGCTCCTGCCCTCTGTGCCATGTGGTGCAGGGCCTAGCGAGAGCCATCCCGCTGGCATCCTCAGTGCCCACGTGCTCATCCCCTGTTACCCGAGGGCAGGCGTCCGGGCTCCATGCCCAGCCCTCCCATGCCCCCTTGTGTCGTTGGCACGTGGTACCTGTCTCCCATGGGAGCAGCGTCCTGGGGCGAAGGGGGGCTGGGAATGCAGCCCCCATCCTGTAGCACCAGGGCGAGGGAATCGCTCGCCTAGCACGCAGTACGAGCCGTTAGTTAACCAGGCATCGCTGCAGGAGTCTCTGGTCCCAGGGGAGACGAGTC
>NW_027058111.1:0-3000 GCF_011386835.1 Chrysemys picta bellii | reverse complement strand
CCTTGCTCTCCTGGGCTGCAGCGTGATGCATTTGGGGGCGGGGGAGTTGGGGGCAGGGCGTGGCCCGTAGCTGATTGTACTCGCTGTGCTGCCTTTCCCAGCTGGGGCGGGGGCGGCCTCCAGCCTCACTTCCTCTCTCTCTTCCTTCCCCAGCGACCTGACAGTGAAGCTCTGGAGCCGGAGAAGATTGCTGAACGGCCCGACCTAGGCACTGGAAAGGCCGGAGCCAGGGCGACTGTCAGGCTCCCTGGCGGGCCCAGGCCCCAGCCCCTCTCCCTGGCTGTGAAGAGCTGGGAGCGGCCTGGCCTGTGTGTGCTCCAGTTTCCAGGACTCTGGGGTGACGGCGTCTCAGCTGGGGCTTTGTGAACTGCCCGCTTCCATGGCTAGGGGGCATCGTTCCCGTCCAGCCCCACGCTGGGTTTCCATGATGCAGAAGGCTTTCTGCTGACCAGGGCGTGGCCAGGCAGTGCTTCGGGACATGGCCTTGCCAGCCACGGGGAGGACCCCAAGCTGAGAGACTCAACGGGATCATTCCAATCTGTCCCGCAGCCCGTTCAGCAGCCCCAGATCCTGGATGTGCGAGAGGGATCCTGCCACCTGCATCCTGCTGCTGGCCTCTGCACCTCCTGGGTACCTGGGGTCTCATTCCTTCTGCAAGCGGCTGCAGGCCCCTCTCCACACTTCGTCGTTCAGCAGAGCTGGGATCTGCCGGCCGGTACCGAAATACAGAGAGGACTTGTGTGCTGCTGACCCCAGCCTAGCACCAGCAGGGTGCATGGAGCCCCGTTCGCAGCACTGGCTGTGGTACCCTCCTGGAGCTGGGACTCACTCACCCATCTGCTACCATATGTGCTGCAGGGGCAGGGCTGACTAAGGTCTAGCACCCCACGGCTCACCCCTTTCAGGCCCCCAATTAGCTGTTAGCACCGTAGAGCCAGAGTGCTAGCCCGGTTCCTACTAATCACTGGTGACAGGGCACAGTATCCACTTCAGAAGCCGACTCCTTTAGCCCCCAAAGCCTTGGGGGAAGCCTGTGGTTCCGACAGGTCCCATCCCTTATGCTCCTCAGGACACAGTAGTAACTCCCCTTCTGAGGGCCCTGTTCTGCAGCCCTTATGTTGGGCAGGGCTGTGGGCCTGCAGCAGGAGACTTTGCTTGGCAGCACTCCCCAGCATAAGGGTTACAGACCTGGGGCCGCACTACTCGGAAGGTGGAGTCTCATGAGCAACGGGGTGTCCCAGCACTGCCTCTCTCCCAGGACCCTGTTTCCTTCCTGGTCCTTTACACTCAGCCCTTCCACCTCCCGCTGACCCCCATTTCAGGTACGATCCCCCAAAGAGCACAAGGGTCAGTTTTTTTCTCTGAGCTGACAGCGTCTCCCATGCCACCACCCCCTTCAGCCCTAGAAACAAAGTCACTTGCTTTAAGATTCCAAGGCAAAGTTTCTCTCTGGTAGAGCTGGGTTGTGGGACCCAGGGGAGTAGGACAAATGGCCTTCATCGGTGGCCTCTTCAAAGGCAGTGGGCCATTGGCACTGGGACTGACCTAGAGCGGGACTCGTTCCACCCCTCCCTGCCATACCCCAAAGTTCCACCCAGCGATTCTTCTGGTGCCCAGCCCTGCAAATCTTAGCTGAATTGTCCCATGCCTCACCCTGTTCGTCCAGGGGCTCCTCCACCTTCCACTACAGCCCTGCTTTACCCCGGGACAATGCCCAGCCTGGGGTGTAGTCTGTCTGCATGATCCCCACCAGGCACTGGCAGGAGCACTGCTTTACATTAAGGTTCTTTTGGTGATGGACTAACCTTACCCCGTCCTGCATTTCCAGTGTGAACAGCTGTAGATGGAAACCCAGACAGTAGAGATGGAGCAGGACTAACCGTGGTCACTTTGTCTAGCCCTCACCCTGTGTCTATACTATAGAAGTGTTGCAAACAGCAGGTGCATTTTCCTGCCCGGATAGGATTTTGGAGATGTTAACGCTTGCTACGGCTTTCTCGCTGTATGGGTTGTGGGATCCATTGGAGCGGTCTGTGTTCTGTGTACAGGACAAGATGTGTAGATCTTTTATACCTGGATGTATTACTGTAATTACAATTATTTAATCAATAAAATGAATAAAAGCCTTAAAGTACATCAAAATGAAACAGAGGATTGCTATGTACAGGGTGGGAGATTGCATGTGAGTGATGTTCGTCCATCGTTATCGATGAAGATCTCAACCACTCATTCTTTCGATGACCGGGCTCTGTACGTCCGAAGATGACTGATCAGTCCGATTCGGGCGTGGAACGTCCTGTCACATGTCGGGCAGACATGTAATGGCACTGTCGATGATGTACAAGCAGCTCTGGACTTGCGCAGCTCACGCTTTTTTTCAGCCTCAGCAATACGCCTCGCCTCAGAGGTATTACTACCTGTGTGAATGAATGTATAGCCACAGCCTGACTCGGACAGCTGTCCTTCATTAGCAAGGCGAGTTTCGCTAAGGGCTGCAATGTCAATGTTGTAGCGTGCGAGCTCTCTAGCGACAAGTGCTGTTCTTCTCTCCGGTCTATCTGCCGTGATGTTGTCCAGTAACGTGTGCACATTCCCTGATCGGCGTCACTCTAAGTTTTGTTTTTATACGACCGCTTTTGTGGGATCCCCGCCAGCCGCGGTATGCTGGCCAGGGTAAGGTGAAGCAGGCAATGTTTAAGGCACCTTTTCTAGCCCCCTCCTCATTCTACGGAGGTGAGCAGTGCAATCCTGAATAGGGCTGCTCAGTCGCTCAAGAAGTTGCCGAGCTCCACTGCTGCTTCGGTCAGTGAGGAACGACCATTATGCCTGAGCCGCCTATGTGCAGGTCCGCGGCTACAGCTCCCAGTGTATCCACACCTGCTGCTTCGTCGCTCGCCCATCGCCACAGGACTTGATATGATGTAATATGATATGATATGATATTATGTCGAGACTTGCGCATGAATTGGATTAAAGTGAGGGAGAGTTGCGCGACGTCAG
>NW_027058110.1:0-3000 GCF_011386835.1 Chrysemys picta bellii | reverse complement strand
GGTGCTGGTGAGACCTCATTTGGAGTACTGTGTGCAGTTCTGGTCTCCCATGTTTAAAAAAGATGAACTCAAATTGGAACGGGTGCAGAGAAGGGCCACTAGGATGATCAGAGGAATGGAAAACCTGTCGTATGAAAGGAGACTAGAGGAGCTCGGGTTGTTTAGTCTGACAAAACGAAGGCTGGGGGGGGATATGATTGCTCTCTTTAAATATATCAGAGGGATAAATACAAGGGAGGGAGAGGAATTATTCCAGCTTAGTACTAATGTGGACACGAGAACAAATGGATATAAACTGGCCGTGGGGAAGTTTAGGCTTGAAATTAGACGAAGGTTTCTGACCGTCAGAGGGGTGAAATATTGGAACAGCCTTCCGAGGGAAACGGTGGGGGCGAAGGACCTATCTGCTTTTAAGATTAAGTTAGATAAGTTTATGGAGGGAATGGTTTAATGGTAAAACATATTAGCTGAGGAATACCGAGCAATGGCAGGTAAATAGTATAATGGTTAACAAGGGTCAGGCTGGAGACTCTTGCCTACATGCTCGGGGTCTTACTGATCGCCATATTTGGGGTTGGGAAGGAATTTTCCTCCAGGGTAGATTGGCTGAGGCCCTGGAGGTTTTTCGCCTTCCTCCGCAGCATGGGGCAGGGATCGCTAGCAGGAGGGTTCTCTGCCAATTGAAGTCACTAAAACACAGGATTTGGGGACTTCATCAGCAGAGTCAAGGGAAGGGTAGGGACGGTTTTGTGGCCTGCAGCATGCAGGGAGTCAGACCAGATGATCATAATGGTCCCTTCTGACCTTAAAGTCTATGAGTCTATGAGTAATCATGTACCAAAAACACCTTACAAGCAAGTTTAAAAGCATAGCTCTGTTATTTTCATTGCTATCTTTTGAGTAGGTGGAGTTTTAAGTTTCATTTTGGAGTGTTTGAAATAATTTTCTTTTAATAAAGACTGACTTGTTTGTATAGGAAGGAGCAAAGATTTCAATGTTTTGATTCCTTTATTCAAGCACAGTAGAGGATTTTATAATTTCTTGAGATTAAAGGATTCTTTCTTTTAGTAAGTAAATATATCCGGAAAAAGAAATGCTGTATATGAAGATCTGTAGTTTCACTCCATTCACCTATCTGCACTGAGTTATTAAATGTATTTTGTTTATTACAGATGTTTATTATGTGAGTAACCAGTCTAGAAATTGGAACCTTGTCAGTATTAGTGAATTAAGATAGTGAAACAAAGCATTTTAACACTAAGATAAAAGCTGCATCATTATCAGATAACTAGAATAAAAATTAAAATAACAGTTAAAATCAAGTACTGTTGTGAAGGGGAAATTTCTCTTTTTCAAAATACTGCAAGCAGTCTGTCTGAGACTTATAAGTGACAAATGCAAGTCTAAAGTAGAAATTGGTGTCTGGGTATTGAGATGTGCGAGCCACGAGTTGTTCAATACAAATTCATGATGGCTTTATGTGTGAAAATGTAGACAAACTTCAGGTGCACCTGAACAAATTTGCTTCAGTCTGCTTGCTCCAGACGATATAGATCCACACACCCACCAATGATACAACCTTCGGTTAACAGCAGCAGTTGCCTCTTCCTCTTCAAAACACCACAGGCCCAGTGGAACTGACCTGGTTCTGTTGTGCAGGAATAGCAGGATTTGGGTAGCCCACACATGGTCATGGACCCCAGCACTGGAAAGGATTTTTCCTAGATGTCCCCATGCAATGGTATTTAGGAGAATGAAAAATGATTGGGCCATAGGATGGCCAGATGCTGGGGGCACAGACCTGTTGCTACATGGGTTCAGCAGTCACTGATCTCTGTGAAGCTGGACTACAGAAGTGACAAGAGCTACTGCAGACTCGGGATTATCATAGTGGGCTTGGATTTCTTCCGCAGCCCCCGAGAAACAGTTTGTGCCCAAGCCGACTATTACTCTGCTGTGGGATGGCAAAGGATTTAACCCGTTAGGCAGAAATTTCACAATGGGCTGAACTTTTAAATAACCATTAACAACATGAAAAAAATATTTTTCAAACCATGCTCTTTTTTGCTAATTTGAGTTTCAGTTCACGTTGTTTCTGTCCTAGCCTATCTTCTCCATATTTCTACAGTGCAGTGCTGAATTTGTGACATCACGATTGCTTCTACAGCAACAGACTCTGAATTTCATGATGACTTCACTGCAGAATTAAGCAGAAAGAGGAGCGAGGCTGAAAACCAGAAAGAGTTTATAATAGTTAAAAGGGGTGATGCTGCAGTCCTTGGGCACCCAAAACTCCCAGTGATTTTCAAGGATGGAGCCTAGAGCATTTAAAACGGTAGAAACTGGGGATTTAGCAAGTTTCAGGCAAAGGACTGTAAAAGGATTGCTTGCTTGTGTAGAAAATGTTCTCGCTTTCACATTTGCCCTGGTATGAAAGTTCCTCTGAGTCAAGACATTTTATTAAAACTAAAGAAAGATCTGCATGGGCAAATTTTGTCTTGCATTGCTTTAAAATAGTTTGTGTATTGTGACACTTCAGATGTAATTGGTAGTATGATTAAGTTGCTCATCTAGCCCACCGTTCAGATAGGAAGATGAAATGCTTCATTAAAAGTTATTGTATACAGTAGTTAAATCTGGCACAAATTAGACCAGCACTTATGTAACTGACTGCTGTTCTATTTGGGAGAAATGAAGTATATGTAGACAAAGGACAGACTTTGCCAGGAATGAACGACATATGAGATTCAGGACATTCCTGTGTGTAAAAGTGGGAGTATTCCTTGCTCTCATAGATTTGTAAAAACATCTTCTTATGATCACACTGTTAAATTCAGCTCCATGTTATGTTCATTTCCTGTCTTTCCTGCTATTAATCAGATGATTGGCTTCAGTTAAAAGTTAATCAGGCTTCATACTGGAAATATGCATTGAAAGAATGTGCTACAAAAGAGGGAATACTCCGATTCCAAATGTTTTCAAGACACACATATTTAACAG
>NW_027058109.1:0-3000 GCF_011386835.1 Chrysemys picta bellii | reverse complement strand
GATGATCTTTTTCCCCACCTCGTCCGTGACGACGATGTCCGGGCGCAGCGGGCTGTCGGTGCCGGGGACGGCGCGGTTGACGGTGATCTCTCCCAGACGCGGGTTGATGGCCTTCACTAGACGGTCCTGGACGGCGTTGTGGCGTAGCTGCCAGGCTCTGGCGTGGGGCTTGCAGCAGCATAGGACGTGGGGCAGGGTTTCGTTGACGTACCCGCACTTCCTGCAGCGTTTGTCCCGGTTCCCGTGGCGGATGGCACCGTTGAGCGGGACGCAATTCAGCCGGGCGCGGTGGATGAACCGCCAGTCGGCGAACCGGGTGAAGCTGCCTGTGGGGAGGAAGTCGTTGCTGGAGTCCCACTTGCTGGTTACTTCGAAGACTTTACCCTGGTCCGGCTTTTTCTTCAGGGCGTCCACGTAGAGCGCGTGGACGGCGGCCTTCAGTGATCTCTCCAGCACGCCTCTGGCTCCGGGGGTGACGATGATGTTGTCCTCCGTTCCGGTCCGCGGTATCAGGACTCCCAGCTCCTGCCGTTCCTCGTTCCATTCCCAGCGGCAGCCCAGGCGCTTTCCCAGCCGGCGCGTGGCATTGCGGGCGCGAGTCCACAGCGAGGCGAAATCACCCCTGTCCCGGGCGAAGTCGCCGTCCAGGGAGCCGCTCAAGAAGGTGGCCACATCTCGGTCGGAGGGAGGTCTGCCGATTCGTTTCTCGGTGGCGGCGTGCAGGGCGGTCATTGCAAAGTTCTTCACCGTGGCGTCCGGGCAAGTCAGGAGGCGGAAGGCGTGTGTGAGGACCGCGATGTCACAGAGGTCTCCCATACGGGGGACGCCGGCACCACCGTGTCTGTGCTTGATGTATACGAGTTCGTTGCTGGCTCTCCGGGGCAGGGACATCCAGGTTTTGACCAGCTTCCGGATGGCGTTGTCCGCCTTGTTGAGGGGCACCTTTGCCACGGCGGATCCCCTCAGGACGAAGGCGATGCGGGGGATCAGGAAGGTGTTGAGGGCGTTGATCTTCTGCCACGGCGCCAGCAGGGATGTGTCGATTTTGGCGACGTCCTGCAGGATCCCCCCGATGGTGTCCTCGGGGGTCTGCTGGACGCGGAAGCCTGTCGGTGTGCCGAGGTGTTGGTACGCCTGCCCCTCCGCCAGAGGAACGACGGACTCGCCCTGGATGAGGAACTCCGTCATCAGTACCGAGTCCCTCTTGCTCCCGTCAACGTGGAGGGACGCACACTTCTTGGCGTTGAAGCGGAGTCCTGTCCAGTCCGCGGCTCTCCCGATGGTGTCGAGCATGCCCTGGAGCCTCTCGGGGTCGTCCGCGATTAGGACCAGGTCATCCGCGTAGGCCAAGACGCTCACCCTCTCGCCGTGCAGGTCAAAGCCGTCGCCGCCGTCGGAGATCGCCCGCAGGAGCGGCTCCATGGCAAGGTTGAAGACGATGGGGCTGAGGGGGCAGCCCTGCTTCACGCCGCTGTGGATCGGTATCTCTGCGGTCTCCCCTTCTACCGATCGGATGGTGGTGCTGCAGCCCTCATACAGCTCCCGGATCAGGTGGAGAAAGGTCTCTGGCATCCCAAGCTCCTGTAGGGTGTCGAAGATGTGATGGTGGGGGATGGACCCGAAGGCGTTGGCCAGGTCGAGCCACGCTATCGAGCACTGCCTCCGCGTTCTCCTGGTCGTCTGGATGACAGTCTGGAGAAGGAAGTTGTGCTCGTAGCACCCCTCCGACGGCATGAAGCCCTTCTGGGCAGGGCTGATGGCTCCCCCGGTCATCGCCCACTCCGTGATCCTGGCTGCCAGGCAGCTGGCGTACAGTTTGTACATGGTGGAGCAGAGGGAGATGGGTCTCCAGTTGCTGGGGTCATCCCGCTCGCCCTTCTTGGGAATCAAGACGGTCATGGCCTTCTTCCAGGAGGTGGGGGATTGGCCGAAGCGCTTGCACAAGTTAAAGATGTTGGAGAGCAGGAGGCAGCCGGGGTCCCGCTTCTTGAGGAGGCTGTAGGGGATGCTGTCTTTTCCGGGTGCAGTGTTCTTGGTTCTGGAGAGCCTGGCCGTCACCTCTTTGGGGGTGAAGTCGGCCTCCAGGCCATCCGCGTCGGGAATGCGGGGCAGGGGGCGGAGGCACTCCGGGCGCTGCGCGTCGTTCCTGGGCACGCCGCCGAACACTCCGAGGAAGTAGTTGTAGAGGCGCTCGGGCGGGATCGTGCAGTACGACGGGGGCCCGTCGAGGATCTCTCTCACGGCCTTGAGGCGGTTTGTACGGTACATCTTCTGGATCCTTGACGCGGCTGCCGGGTCGAAACGGCGGCCGGTGTTCCTCCTTCCAGCTCCCCTGGTGTTGTTGTCACGGTGTGGGGCGGGCCGTCTCGGGGCAGGCCGGGTGGTCTCCTGGTTCGGTGTCCTCCTGAAGGCAATCTCCGCGGACAGCTCGCAGGTGAGCCTGTCGACGAGTGAGTCAAATTCCGCGAAGGAAGCTGTCGCTTGGAGCTCCTCAATCCAGGCGGCCTGCCAAGGCGTGGCTGGCCTAGTCTTTGGCCGCTGGTCCTCGGGCTCCTCAGTCGGCGTGGGTCGCGAGTTTGCCGTGTGGTCAAGGGGTTGTCTCACTTGTGGGTCGGGGGACTCCTCGGTTGGGTCCCGGGGCGTAGTCGCTGGTGGGGTAGGATCGTCACTGGTTGTTGGCGGAATCTGGACCGGGTCAAAGGGGGCGGGGGTGACGCCAGGTCTTCCGTGTGCGGCTGCTGTCTGGGGGGTTGTCACGGGAACGTGCGACCTTCTGGCAGCAGGGACCGGCCTGGTGGCCTCTGGGGCCGTGCCGGTCCGCCGGATGATGGGGGTCTGGTGCCGCGGCCCGGTTGTGGCGTTGACTCCTCTGGCAGCAGCAGTTTGTGGAGCGGGCTGGGAACTCAAACTACACTCAGGATTGGTAACTATCCAGCAGCTGCAGAACATTTTGGTGTGTGTGTGTGTGTGTGTGTGTGTGTGACTGTATGTGTATAAGCA
>NW_027058108.1:0-3000 GCF_011386835.1 Chrysemys picta bellii | reverse complement strand
AAGTGCAATCAGATCAAGAAACATGAAGTGAGGATAATCATCCTTCAAAGTGACACATTTTAAATAGATTCTAACTGTTGATTCATTGCTCAGAGTAGTTGATTCATCAACAGACATGGCTATCTTTCCATCACTCTCCGGCATCTGAGCGCACATTCGTCATTTGCAAGGCTTTCGGTGCATTGCAGATGAGATAGGGTCTAGCATGTCTGTAGCACTGAATTGTGACAGACCGATACCAATATCTACACCATGCAGTATGTGGAATTCAGTTAAATCGGGATGATCAGAGTAGGGTCTGCCATGTTTAGCAATGTAATATGCCATTCGCTTTACCTGCACAGTTGTGTCAAGTTCTGATTTTGTCATGTTAACCACTTCATCTTCAAAAGTTGAGGTTTCTGCTTCTGTTGAAAGCTGTAAAGCTACCTGCAGTTGAATCTTTGTGTTCCTTTATCTTCATTGGCAGAGATGTTAATCTGGACTTTCAGCTAGGTCCATAAGGAGAAACAGAAAACTACTGCCACCCTACTGCTATGGAGAGACCCTGATGAAACTTTGCTACCGTTAAGGCATCCAAGCTTACCATCATGGCAGGACAACCAAGGATAATCCCTCTTCTTCAGCATCCACTAACCAGAATTCATGCCACCTGGTCTTTGGCTGTTGAAGGGTAATCTTCACAGTTCGTTCTCACTGCAATAGCCACCTCAGTGAACTCCATTACAGGAAGAGCTCTGTTTTTGTGTTTGTGTCTGCAGTCGATGCACGGCTGCTACTGTCTTCGTCAGCACCTTTAGCCTTCTCAAAGAAGTAGTTAGGAAGAGAAGAATTTCCTAATGCTCTTTTCACTGCATCAGAGGACTGCTGGCGGTAACAGACAGTTGTGCCGGAGATGTGAATCATGTCATTTAGCTTGCCTACTATGTGTGTTCTGGCTCGATTACAATATTGTTGTCTGGTGTTGTTTCACATCTTTATTAATGACCTGGATGTAGATAGAGAGAGCAAACTGGTCAAGTTTGCAGATGACACAAAGCTAGGAGGAGTCACCAATACTTTAGAGGAAAGAGCTAAAATTACGAGGGATCATGGTAAATTGGAGGACCGGGCTATAGACAACAAAATGAAATTCACCAAAGACAAATGTGAGGTGCTACATTTAGAGAAGAAAAATCAAATGCACAGATACAGAATGGGGGATAACCAGCTTGGCCGTGGCACTTCTGAGAAGGATCTGGGAGCTGTGGTCGATCACAACCTCAGCATGAGTCAGCAATGCGATGCTGTTGCAAAAAAAGCAAATGCAATTTTAGGTTGCATTAACAGAGGTATAGCATGCAAGTTATGGGAGGCGATAGTACCGCTCTATTCAGCACTGGTTAGGCCTCAGCTGGAGGACAGTGTCCAGTTTTGGTCACCAATGTCTAGAAAGGTGATGTGGAGAAACTATAATGGATCCAGAGGCGAGTAACAAAGATGATCAGAGGGATGGAACACAAGCCATACGAGCAAAGGCTGAAGGAACTGGCTATGTTTAGTTTGGAAAAGAGGAGATTAAGGGGGGACTTGATAACGGTCTTCAGATACTTGGAAGGCTGCCATAAAAAAAAGATGGAGAAAAGTTGTTCTCTCTTTCCACAGAGGGCAGGACAAGAGGCGATGGGGTCAAACTACAGCACAGCAGATGTAGATTAAACCTCAGGAAAAGCTTCCTAACAGTAAGAAGAGTAGGACGATGGGACAGACGCCTAGGGAGCTTGTGGAAACTCCTTCGCTGGAGGTTTTCAGAAGGAGGCTGGAGCCATCTGTCTGGGGTGGGTTAGACACAACAAGTCCTGCCTCGTGGCAGGGGGCTGGATGAGCTGACCCTGTGATCCCTTCTCACCCTGTAGTTCTAGGAGTGCTGCTGAATAGCACCAGGAGAGCGTTTCGGCGTGTTCCGGCTCGACTATAGCACTGGCTAGAGTCACGCTCTCTCTCTTCGGCCCAATGACTATACCCAGTGGGAGACTGAGAGACACCCTCAGGCAGTGATGGGGACACACGGCGCTCCTTCCCTTGCTGCAGGGGTGATACTTACACGGCGCTCCTTCCCTTGCTGCAGGGGCTGATACTTACAGCCAAGGGGGCCTCTCTCTGAGAGACATGATGGTGGTGCAGCGGCTGCTCCTGCAGCGTGTTGAGCAGCTCCTTTAGGACCTTTCCTGTGGTGTGGCAGTGGGATGTCAGCATCCGCCACATCTCCGCAGCAACGCTACAAAGGGAGAGAGCCAACGGCACTTGGTCAGAGCCCCGCCAGCCTCCTGCACCACGCCCCCCCCGGCACCGGCACCCTGCTGGGTCTCCTTGCACCAGCCAGCTCTTTGTTGCCCTCCCGCTGCTGCTGGTGCAGGCTGCCTGGGGACCGGGTCTGAGTGTCAGCCCCAGGGGAGGCTGAGGGATGCCATACAGGGTTTTGCAGGCTGGCCTGTCTCCAGGGCAAGCCAGCCTGCAAAACCCTCCAGGAGAAGCAGCAGCTCTGCAGGGAGAAGGAGATCTCTGGAAGGTTCTGCACTCCCCTGTCCCTGGCAGCGGGACCAGTCCGGGGGACCCGGAGCGCAAGCGATGGCAGCCCCAGCCCCATACCTGTCACATGACAGCGAGCAGCCCAGCAGGGTTCTGACCACCTCCTCACTGTACTGGTTGCCCAGCACGAGAAGGGTTCTCAACACCTCCTTCCGGGACAGCGGCTCGCTGATGGAGTCCAGGTTCTTGTAAATGCTCATCCAGCTTCCAACACCTGGAAGGGAAATGAGGAGATGGGGGCCTCGGCCTCCTCGCACTGCTATTGATCTGGGGTGCCAGGGACCTACTGCACCTGAAAGCCATCTGCCCTCCCAGATCCTCTTTGCCAGCCCCAGACCTAGAGCATAGGACCAGTTCCCAGCCTATCGATTCACAGACTGCAAGGCCACAAGCGGCCATGGTGATCACCTAGACCAGGGGTCTCAAACTCAA
>NW_027058107.1:0-3000 GCF_011386835.1 Chrysemys picta bellii | reverse complement strand
CCCAGGGTCTGAATTACTTGCCCCAAAGCTGCAGGTTTACCTGAAAACAGCTCACAGAAGTGTGCTTGTCTTTAGCACTCAGATGCCCAACTCCCAATGGGGTCTAAACCCAAATAAATCCGTTTTACCCTGTATAAAGCTTATGCAGGGTAAACTCATAAATTGTTCGCCCTCTATAACACTGATAGAGAGATATGCCCAGTTGTTGTCATGTGGCAGGAGCGGCTAACCGCCCGAGTGTAACCCAGTCAGAAGTGGTAGGAAGGTACTTGGACAGCTAGCCTAAGCTCCCCCCATGGCCACGCTATTATTTTCAGCATGTTAACTTAATTCCAGCGAGTGCACGTAGGTCCGCCCACCCTGGGAATTACATCTCCAGCTGCAGTGTAGACGTTCTCAGAAGGTGAATGGCAAACTCAACTGCAAATGGAATTAAGCCCAGCAGTATCTGCTGCATGCCCCCCACTAAGCACGATCCAGGGAGCAGTCAGTATTGTAATCGGTTAGAACTGTTTGCTGCCGCTGCTGCCTGGTGGGGATCGTTTAGCCCATGCTCCTGAGCTTAACTGCTCTTCAGCTTTGTGCTTCACCTCTAGGGGATTCACCACTGCAGAGATCCTTCCAGCACTCCTGCCTGTGACTATGATTTAGAAGTGAAGTGAAACGCCTTGTATCACTGCAAAGCCACACAGTAGGAGTGACCCAGGCTTGGTGCTAAGAGGGGTTACATGAGTCCCTCACCCCAACTAGAATTAAATTGCATTAAAAAGGTGCAGTTTGCATCAGCCCTTGTTCTCTTTTTTTTCCATCCATGAAAGCAATTAGTGCTGGTGCGGCCTCTCAGATTTGAGTGTTAGTGACTGCAGCTAGCAGGTACAGCATTGGCAGAGAAGTTTGCCCACATTGACCCAGAAGAGGCCTTAACTGTGACCCAGAGAGACCATCTCTGGGTGAGAGGGGAGTTTTCTCTATGACGCATGCCATTCTTTCCCTTCCTGCTGAGGCTGTTAGCAGGCCCACTTCAGGTCAGTTGTTATGGAAGGTATCTCTTGTGATGTGGACACTCACTCTCTGGCAACTGGACTGAGATTTGCCAGGCTCTCTCCTTATTGGCTACTGAATGGCTGTCAGATGACTGCAACTTCCAGTCACTGTCAGCTTATCGATATGATATTGGGCTCTATTTAACCTCCCCCCTCACTTGAGTACAGTCGTTCTGCTAAGACTCTCCTATTTCATGGAGCATTGCATGCCGGGACATAGAATCTCACAGCTGTAAGGCTGTATAAAGGTGTGGCAGTCAGAGATTACACTATAGAATACCTGAGAGACCTTTGCCAGCAGATCCAGGCTTTCGTTGCCTCTGGCACTGAGGCCTCGGACCCCATGTATTCATCCGCCTTTAGAAAAGAAGCAATGTTCTGAGCCACTAGTTGAACTGTACAGCCAAAGCTTTGCTTTGTGATTTTGAAATACTGGGACATGACTGCCTAATGGAGGGGAGTGTGACCTCTGGGTGCGCCTCCTCTCCCTCCTCCCCCTCCCCCCGCGCTTTTTCAGCTCTATCCAGTCGCTTTTAACATTTGCCTCTCTTTGTTTTCTCCTTCCCTGATCTGCTGTTTGCTCTCCCTCACTCCTGCTCTGTTCTGAGTGTGAGCTGAATGCATACATTGACCTGAGATTTTATCAATTTAATTTGGCTATTCCATGTAGTATGTAGAGGAGCAAAGTCCATTCTGCTTTCCTCTTCTATGTGGAATGGGTGAGCGGAACAGAGGAAGCACTGCTAGAGCCCAAGTCCTGTGTCACCCTCTGGTATAGCGAGGTTGCCACCTTCTGACTGGCAAATGGAAAATGCCAGGTATGCATTAACGTTTGCAGTGTAGTTGTAGCTGTGTCGGTCCCTGGATATTAGAGAGAAGGTGGGTGGTCCAGTAAAAGATATTACTTCACCCACCTTGTCTCTCAGGTATGCATTAATGTAACGAATGGGACCAGACTGCTGCCATCTCTTCAGCTGCTCCTGTGGTTTGTAGTTTGAGCTCTTTGCCTGTGTTGAAATTCACTAAAAATGAAATAATTAACTCTACTACTGTATCCCCCCCCCCCCCCCATATCAGTGTTTGCTTTTCTGGTGCAGAAAGATTGAAGGGAACAGATGAGAACCTATGTGGGAATTTAACTTCAAATTCAAAAAACACGTATGAAAGCTAACCATTTGCCATTGAAATGTCAGGGCGGTAAGGTTTTGAAGCCATAATGATTTTTCTTCCAGAGTTGTTATTGATGGGCGCAGTAGAGCAATTAAAATCAGATCTCCTGGTAAAAGAAATACATGTTGCCAAATGCAGAGGTGGGCACGTAAGGCACTTGTGGAGCTGCTGAGTAGGGAAACTAGAGCAGGAGGCAATTCTTACTGCTTTAAAACAGGCCAACGTTTTCAGTCTTGAGTGTCTAAAGGATTAGATCCCTAAGTCCATATTTAGGCTGCCGATTGCCTGCCCCTAACCCAATGTGCTGAGTATCTATAGCTCCAAATACCTTCAGTGGGGAGTTGCGATGACTCGGCTCCTCTGAAAAGCCAGTCACTTTGATTTAGTGGCCTACGGTTAGGGACCCAAGTTTGAAATGTGATGCATTAATGTCTTTTCTCTCTTCACACGGAAAGCCTTTCCAAAGCTAACCAACCCTTTTATCAGGGGGTGACAGTAATCTTTGTGAAACCCTCCTTTAACCAGACTCAGGATAAATGTATAATACCAAGCACCCTATCAGGACCTGCAGAGTCTGTCTTCAAAGAGACAGTCTTGCAAACCCTCCATCCCAGGGTTTTCATTGACCATGGAACCCTTTGGCCCGAACAGTTGGGCGTTAGGCGGGAATCTGCTGCTGAGCCAGGATGGTCTCTAGACATGAAGTGAAATTTCTGGTTGGCTTCAGTTTAGTTGAATGAACCGGTCTGTCTCGTTCTGTCAAGCCTCCCAGATTGAAGAGTAACTG
>NW_027058106.1:0-3000 GCF_011386835.1 Chrysemys picta bellii | reverse complement strand
AGTCACACGCCTGGGTCTGTCCCTTCCCCCGACTCCTAGGGTGTTAATTTCTAACTCCTGATAACTCTGCGCACAACAATCCCATGAAGCACTGACTGTACTTACCCATGTGATATCGCTGGTGTTGGTGAACAAGGTGTCCCAGGAGCCGTACAGGGTTTGCCTGTCCTCGAGGAGCTGCCGATACTCTTCACTGTTCGCCAGTGTCATAGCTATAAAGGGAAGGGTGTAACAGCTGTCCTGTGTACAGTACTATAAAATCCCTCCTGGCCAGAGCCCCCAAAATCCTTTTCCCTGTAAAGGGTTAAGAAGCTCAGGTAACCTGGCTGGCATCTGACCCAAAGGACCAATAAGGGGACAAGATACTTTCAAATCTTGGGGAGGGGGAAGGCTTTTGTTTGTGCTCTTTGTTTGGGAGTTCGTTCACTCTTGGGACTGAGAGGGACCAGACATCAATCCAGGTTCTCCCCATCTTTCTAAACAAGTCTCTCATATTTCAAACTTGTAAGTAAAAAGCCAGGCAAGGCGTCTTAGTTTTACTTTGTTTTCTCAACTTGTAAATGTACCTTTTACTAGAGTGTTTATCTTTGTTGCTATGCTTTGAACCTGAGGCTAGAGGGAGGTCCTCTGAGCTCTTTAAGTTTGATTACCCTGTAAAGTTATTTTCCATACTGATTTTACAGAGATGATTTTGACCTTTTTTCTTTAATTAAAAGCCTTCTTTTTAAGAACCTGATTGATTTTTCCTTGTTTTAAGATCCAAGGGGTTTGGATCTTGATCCACCAGGAGTTGGTGGGAGGAAGGAGGGGAATGGTTAATTTCTCCTTGTTTTAAGATCCAAGGGGTTTAGATCTGTATTCACCAGGGAATTGGTGAAGGTCTCTCAAGGCTATCCAGGGAAGGGAATTAGCTTTGGGATGGTGGCAGCGGACCAGACCTAAGCTGGTAGTTAAGCTTAGAAGTTTTCCTGCAGGCCCCCACATTTGTACCCTAAAGTTCAGAGTGGGGAAGCAGCCTTGACAGCCACCATCATTGAGGCTGAACCAGGGAGGGGAAACAGACAGCAGGCAATATAAATCAGATGTTCGGTTAGCAAACGGGAGTTTTGCGAGAAAGTTTAGAGAGGGTGTGTGAGAGACAAGTACATCTAACAATCATACTGTAAACTCAGGCCAATAACCCCCGCCCCAAAACCAAAACTAAACAAACTATCCCCCCTGGTAGAATAAAAATAAACCAGGCAGAAGGGCAGCAGCAGCATGGGGCTCGCCAGTTGATTGCACTGAATGCAGCATGTATGATTACCAGCCCTATGGGCAGGTAGCATATGTGGGCATTTGGCCCAAGGAGCTACTGGCCCTCGGAGACCAGGAGGCCAGAGGGGCTGAACTGGTGGAGCCAAGGGAGACAGCGAGGTACATAGAGGAGACTTTTAGGGACACAGTAGAGTGGTCCCACCCCCAGTCTGACAGCCTCTGTGCTGCTGAGGAGGGTGAAAGTTTCGGGGAAGGAGAACATCGAGCTAGAGCAGAGGGAGACGATCCCATAGTTGGGACCCACCTTCCAGATGAAGTCATGATGTCCTCTCAAATTGAGGTAGGAACCCCAGTTACAAAGAAAAGCCTGGTAATAATAATGGGGGATTCAATCAATAGACATATAAGCAGTTTGGTTTGTGATGGCTGGGAGAACCACATGGTAAATTGCCTGCCTGTTGCAAAGGTTGCAGCTCTCACGAGACATCCAGACAGACTTATGTGCCCTGTGGTATGTAACCTAGCGTTTAAATCAGCCTCTGTATGAGATAGCTAACGTGACAGTGAATTTTAAAAAAGTCTCCAGATGTGATCCCTGGTAAGCCTGACTTCAGTACCAGGCAAATTGTTGAAACTATAGGAAAGAACAGAATTATCAGAGACGTCGGTGAACACAATTTCTTGGGGCAGAGTCAACATGGCTTTTGTAAAAGGAAATCATGCTTCACCAATCTACTAGAATTCTTTGAAGGGGTCAACAAGAATGTGGAGAAGGGTGATCCAGTGGATATAGTGTCCTTGGACTCCTTTGACAGGGTCCCTTAAAAGGCTCTTAACCACAGGAAGCTGTCATGGGATAAGAGGGAAGGTTCTCTCATGGGTCAGTGGTTAAAAGATAGGAAGCAAAGGACAGGAATAAATGGTCAGTTTTCGCAGTGGAGAGAGGTAAATAGCAGGGTCCCCCCCAAGGATCTGTGTTGAGACCGGTGTAGTTCAACATATTCATAAATGATCCAGAAAAAGGGGTAACCAGTGAGGTGGCAAAATTTGCAGATGATACAAAATGACTCAAGATAGTTAAATCCAAAGCAGACTGCGAAGAGCTACAAAGGGAGTTGACAAAACTGGGGGACTGGGCAACAAAATGGCAGATGAAATTCAATGTTGATAAATGCAAAGTAATGCACATTGGAAATCATAATCCCAATTATATATACAAAATTATGGGGTTTAAATTACCACGCAAGAAAGAGATTTTGGAGTCATCGTAAATAGTTCTCTGAAAACATCCACTCAACGTGCAGTGGCAGTTAAAAAAGCAAACAGAATGTTGGGAACCATTAGGAAAGGGATAGATAATAAAACAGAAAAATATCATAATGTCTCTATATAAATCCATGGTGCGCCCACACCTTGAATACTGCGTGCAGTTCTGGTCGCCCCATCTCAAAACAGATATACCAGAACTGTAAAAGGTGCAGAGAAGGGCGACAAAAATGATTAGGGGGATGGAACAGCTTCCATATCAGGAAGGATGAAAAAGGCTGGGGGCAAGTTTACACTTCAAACAGTGTATCGCCTGTCGGAGAATAACAGAGTTCTCACTCTTTTGGTTGGGTACAGCACACGCCGTAGCTGCACTGGCGCTGTAGCATTTAAGTGAAGATGCTCCTATGTCAACAAGCTCTTAATCCACCTCCCAGAGAGGCGCTAGCTAGGTCAGTGGGAGAGGTGCTCCTGCGA
>NW_027058105.1:0-3000 GCF_011386835.1 Chrysemys picta bellii | reverse complement strand
ATTGTAAATGATAAAGTGGAAGGAAGAGGCATGCCCTTGCACCTTCCTCAGAAGGTTAGAAGGTTCTGTGCAAAGAGAGCGTGTGCTTAATTTAACACACAGCCAGAGCAGTGGTGGGGATACTTATCTATTTAAATAGAGTTGATGGCTATTGTGTGGTTGCCATCTGTCCTCTTTCATGCAGAATAACTTACCTTCTTTTTTAACCCCATCTTATTGGACTTCTAAATCATTGGCCAGTCCACATTCGTTGCTGGATAAAAGAGCTGTCAGTTTTTCGACAGAAAAAAATGTCTCCCTGTTGTACTTACACATGGGCCCCTTGTTTCCACAGAGTCTTGCACTGTTAGACAATCGTGATTGGTTTACAACACAGCGATCTTTTGAAATTCTGTCTGTCTTATTCACGTAGAGGGAATTTATCACAGTCGTTATCAGCAAAGCACTTAGCACATGCTTAAGTCCATCCATATTCAGCAAATCTCATAAGCCAGTGCTTAACTTTTAATTGGGATTTAGTGCTTTGCTGAATCAGAGTGTATAGTACTTTCCTTTTACACAGTGTATTGGAGCTACTCTGTTTGAATTATTCTGAATGGAACTGGGAGTCAAAATATATTTTATAATTAAAAAAGAAATTGGTAGAGAAATGACAGCAGGTGTTGGGGAATGGAGTAAAAGGGTAACCCATTGAAGGTTTCACAGGAAGATTTTGCTAGCAAGGAATGGGAGCATCAAAATAATTTAAAAACAGACTAGCCACAGTAGTTAATGTAAAGCAAATGTATAGTGCATTAGACAAAATGCGACATTTAATAGTGGCTTAGACTTTGTGGCTAGCACTGTGTAAATCCAAATCAGTTAGGGAGCAGTCCATTGGCCAGTGTCAGCAGACACTGCAATTTCACAATCCGTAATTATGCTAGATCGTTACTACTATTGCCTATGAATGGCGAATAGACTGAAGTTCTCCAATTCCTTGGGCCAGACTCTGTTCTAATTACATTCAAGCCACCCTCGTAGGATTGCAGGTGTCACACAGTTGTAGATGGTGGTAGGATTTGGTCCATTATATATTTTTATCATTACATTTTTAGTAAAATATTTGCCACATTAACAATAAATGATGTACAACTCATGTGCTCTAGGAATTGTTTTTGGCAAGTTCTGTGGCCTGTGTTGTGCAGGAGCTCAGGCAAGATAGTCCCTTCTGGCCTTGGAGTCTATGAATCTTCCTCAAACATTCAAACCCCCAGTAGAAACCTCTCCCCTTCAACAAACCATTCAGCCATGAGAGCTTTTCTGAATGCAGGAAGTTGAAAGATTTCAAAAGATTTCCCGAAAGTGCTCGTAATCTCAATCCCTATCTGGAGATTACGGTCAGATTCTCATCTCAGTAGCAACAGTGCAAATTTGGAGGAATTCCATTGACTTCAGTGGAGTCACTCTGGCTTTGCACTGGTATAAATTCAGAATCTAACTTCTTCTATTTTTGAAAAGACAGGAGAATGTTGAATTGCCCTGGGTGCCTAATGCAGTGTATTGCTTTGTAGACCTTAGAGTCCCTGAATTAAAAATTCAACAGAGTCTTTGTTCACTTTGTTCGGTGGGCAACGATCGATCCACCGGGGGTCGATTTATCGTGTCAAGTCTAGACGAGATAAATCGACCCCCGAGCCCTCTCCTGTCGACTCCTGTACTCTAGCGCCACGAGAGCGCAGGCAGAGTCGATGAGGGAGTGGCAGCAGTCAACTCACCGCGATGAAGACACCACTGTAAGACGATCTAAGTACGTCGACTTCAGCTATGTTATTCACGTAGAGCTATGAAGTTGCGTAACTTAGATCGATCCCCCCCGCCCAGTGTAGACCAGGGCTAAGTAGTAAAATGCTGTACACCTTGCTGAAATGACATGCTTAGTGAGAAGGTTTGTGGCCTCCAGTACATGCGGAGGCACTTTGCTGGCCATGAAAAGCAGTAACAAGCTCGGATCATTACTTTCCTCATAGCAGGTGAAAACTGGAAGATGGTTGATGCAAGAGAGGAGTAAGAAAGTAATTGAATTGCAAACTCTTTACTGCAGTGTGTTGGTATGGTTTCATGAGATTTCTAATCTATACATCCCATAGACATCTAAACGTTATTGCAGAGCTTGAGGGAAAGGATTTGAAATGCCCAGCATTATATAAAGTGCTGCATAAATTCATTTCTTAATATAGCCTAGACTAGAGCAGCTGCTATGGAATAGTCTTGCAATCTCCACATTGAATCAGCAAGGTGATAATCAGCATGCACTGTGGCTCCCTTTCTGCATAATGACAAGTTGCACGCAGTGATCTGAAAGCCAGCGTCATCTCCTTATTACTACCGCAGCATGCCAGAGTCCTTCCATTGGAGATACTGCTTAGACAGAGATGAACATTATGTACAAAACATAATTAGGAATATGCACGAAACAAAGACTTTTAAAACATTGGTACTTCCACTTTTTGAATTTTGGTTGAGGCTTTCTGTTAGTATGTCTCTGGTATTGTTCCATTGCAGCCACCACCAGTTTGATCTTCATAGAAAGCAGGCTGTTAACCCTACTGAATAAAAACACTTCAAAAAAAGGTTTGGGGGGTAAGGGGTGTTGTTGCAGACTCGTTCATCCTCTAAGCAAAAATAACAAGCAAGTATGCCATTGTAAAAGAAAATGTAGGTAATTATAGTTTGGGTAATTGTACAGGAGAGCTAATGTCTGCAAATCCTGAGACAGATCATTGCCACCCATACTAAAATAGGTTCTGAGGGTGTAAGGTGATAACCATGCAAATAAAGTTAGGTTCAAAGTGATGGAATATGATGGTTACCCAAATAGGTGAAGAGGAAATATATTCCTTCTGGTAAAATGATTTTTTCAACCTACAGTGAATTTATTTTGTAAGTTATAAAAATTAAAAACAGAATGTAGGCAAAATCACTATTTGTCAGATCCCTATTTATTGTGAATTTATAGTG
>NW_027058104.1:0-3000 GCF_011386835.1 Chrysemys picta bellii | reverse complement strand
AATTTAATTGGGTGACCCCTGGTTCTTGTGTTATATAAAGGGGTAAATAACACTTCCTTAATCACTTTCTCCACGCCATTCATGATTTTATAGACTTCTGGCATATATCCCCCAGTTGTCTCTTTTCTAAAATGAATAGTCCCAGTCTTTTTAATCTCTCCTCATTTGGAAGCTGTTCCATACCCCTAATCATTTTTGTTGCCCTTCTCTGAACTTTTTACAGTTCTAAATTTTTTTTTTTTAGATGGGACAACCAGAACTGCACACAATATTCAAGGTGTGTGCATACCATGGATTTATATAGTGGCATTATGATATTTTCTGTTTTATTACCTGTCCCTTCCCTAATGGTTCCTAATATTCTATTAGCTTTTTTGACTGCCATGGCACATGGAGCAGATGTTTTCAGAGAACTATCCACAATGACTCCAAAATCTCTTTCTTGAGTGATAACAGCAACTTTAGGTCCCATCATTTTGTACATATAGTTGGGATTATGTTTTCCAATATGCACTACTTTGCATTTATCAACATTGAATTTCATCTGCCATTTTGTTGCCCAGTCACCCAGTTTAGTGAGGTCCCCTTCTAACTCTTCACAGTCAGCTTTGGATTTAACTATCTTGAGTAATTTTGTATTCTTATTCACAACATTACTCTTAAAAGTCTTTTTCACCATATCCCTAGGTTCTTCCTTGGCTACAACTTTTCTGTCAAATCCCCCTCCCTGGGAGATTATATTAACATACTCCAATACTTAGAGTAAGTCACCACTTTTCATATTTTTAATCTGTTTTATAAATTCAAAATCAAACCAATGCTGTCCATTAGAAGACACTCTCACTACTACTACATAAGTTATTTTTCCTCCCTTGGTAGCCTGCTGTTAATTGAATTGTCTCGTTAGACTGACCTCACACTTGGTAAGGCAACTCCCATCTTTTCATGTATTTATACCTGCTCCTGTATTTTCCACTCCATGCATCTGATGAAGTGGGTTCTAGCCCACGAAAGCTTATGCCCAAATAACTTTGTTAGTCCCTAAGGTGCCACAAGGACTCCTCAGAGTTTATAAAGTGTTAACTAGCAAGTCTCTGACCTAAACAGTACTTCCTGCTTGATAGTACGCTATCAAATTTGAATACTATATAATGGAGGCATATTTATTATTATTAGAATTAGTATTAATGCCAAACAAACAATATAAAATCATTCTATTATCATTTGTGTCTGAATTGGAGTCACTGTACAAACATAAAGGAAGACACAGACTGGCATTAAGTGGCATCAGCACCGGAAGCCTGAGCAGAGAGATCCAGGACTGCGTGGTTATGGAGACTGAACTACCCTTTCTCACCTAGACTCAGGTCCCTCCAGACTGGAACTGAGGAAAGTTGGGGAAACTTGCACTGCCACTGCCTGTGGCCAGAGGTCTCCATGGCTGCACATTGCACAAGCACTAAATTCACACAACACATTTATAAGGAAAGGGGAAGAAAGCATTTTCTCAGTGAGAAAACTCTCCTTTGTGTGAATGATGGTAACCAGTATTTTTCAGAATTGGTGATTTGGTTACAGCTTACATGGGAACCTAGCCAGCCTGCAGAAAATGGGGCTGCGCGCGAATGACACGGGCTTGGAGGATGAAGGGCTTGGAGGATGAAGCTCACTGGTCCCACCTTTCCAATTGCTCATTTCTCCCCTAAAACAATTTATTTCTAACCTACTTTTCAGCAATACTGGCACTATGGGCTCTTCTTTCAGCTCTTCCAGGGTTCCTCTTCTCCTAGGTCCTGATTCAGCAAGGTACTTAAGCATGTGCCTGACTTCAATCAATGACACTACTCAGATGCTTAAGTTTAGGCATGTGCTAAAAAGTACCTTGAATGAATCAAGGTGTTTAGCTGAGCCCGGGCTCTGGACCTCAGTTCACAGCTGATGCTCATTTCATAATAACGCTGTAGCTAGGCCAAGCCCCAGTCTTATGACCTACGTTCCATTGTACGTCACAGGCTGTGCATGGTTCAATGTGAGGCAGTGTACCCTGGCTGGTAACACTGACAACTTAATCTAGTGAACTGTTACAGTTGCCCCAAAACAGATGGAAGCACTGTGCCAAAGCACAACATATCTGCCTCCTGGGCTTTATGAGTCAGTGGATGATGGTGGATCAAATGCAGGGAAAGATGACCTTCATCAGAAGCTCATCTTAATAGCCCAGGTGGCTGTAAAGGATGAAGAGTTGTTGATGTCTTAAGCTCTTTTAGGCACTGAAGTCACTGGAGATTTTTCTGAAACACATTGACTGCAACACAGTTTGTGGTTTTTAATATGAAAATAGTTTCTGTACTTCTTAGCATTACATTGCACTGAATGGCAAAAGGGTGTGTCCCTGATTAATAAAACCGAAGGGCTAATGTTTCCCTTGTTCTCGCAAATCCCAGTTATTTCAAACCACGTGGCATGGATACTTTTTTTTTTTTAACAAAACAATCTGAAATGAATACTATAAAGAGAAAACATTCCTAATTTTTCAACATCCCTACTAATTGAATAAGGACACGTAAAAATGTGCATTCCTTATGGCCTCAAGTAATCAGCTGGGAGCCTACTTCTTAATACTGTATATGCTACTGAATTTAGTTAAATTATGGCTTTCGCTATCCAATACTGATCATTCAGTGCCATAGGGACTGCACGGTTTTTAAATAAACAACTACATTGCATGAGAGAGAGCTTATACAGCAAGCTCTTCTTTTAAATGAGAGAGGGCAAAATTCTGCAGTAGTTTGCATGGGATCTGGGATTAAAAATGAGTTGGGGCTGCATCTTCCAGGACTCATGAAGGCTAGAAGCATTGAGGAATTAATGTTCTTGGTTCCAAGGGCATGGGTGAGGGAAGGGAAGAGACAGAGGTACCTGCCTTGAATTGGGACACAGATGCTTTCTTATGGCCAGTGTTTTACAGGAGATCAGATTAGGTGATTATAATTGCCTTAA
>NW_027058103.1:0-3000 GCF_011386835.1 Chrysemys picta bellii | reverse complement strand
GCCGTTGTGATCCCCGTTCCTGCTGGGGAAATGGAGGCACCGAGAGGGTCAGCAAGCCAGCAGCAGAGGTGGGCTCAGAACACTGTGCCTCACTGCCTGCCCAGAACTCAGTCCACTGGGTCACAGCCACCTCGTCATTTTCCAGTTAACCAAGCCTGGGCTCTCACCTTCCCTGGTTGGGTTGCCAGGATGCCGAGTCCTCTTAGACCAAGTGAACGGAAAACTGGGCTGGGGTGTTTTGTCCACTCCTCGAGACAGTCCAAAGTGTCTGGATGTGGGAGCTTCTTGGCCTCTTCGTAACGCAGAAGCTGAAAACAACACAGAGCGAATCAGCAGCAGGTGCTTACCGGAAAACTTTGTGTGTCGGTTCTGTGGAGAGGCATCATAACCTCCATGTTGTACCGTCCATTGCTATACATCAGCCCCACTTTGTGTGTGACACCCAGTCCTCCCACTGACTTCCTGGCCATTAGCACTAGACTCAGCCAGAGGCGTTAGCAGAGCTGCTCTACCCTCCAGGAGAACATGTAGGGCAACAAAATGTTCAGTGACCATTTGTATGGCGGACTCTTGTGCATCTGGGGGTTTGCCAAGAGCAGCCGAACCCCTCGTGGTGACCCTGTGAAGCAGAACAAGCCGCTCTGAGATAACGCGAAAGCTGGGACTGAGAAATCAAACCCCTGAGTTGAAATCCTGACCCCACTGAAGTCAGTGGAAGTTTTGCCATTGATCTCAATGGGCCCAGGATTGGACTCCTGGTGAGGAGAGAATTAAACCCCATCCCTTAATGAGTTAGATGAGGAGACAATCCCTGAAAACTGAAAATAGGAACTAGCCAGACAGAACCCGTGGAAATGGGGAGGACAACCTAGCGATGGACTATAGAGCCACCTCATTCCTGGTGATGTGCCTCTAACTAACCCATCCAATAGAGAAGGTTAAAGATTGCTCACCACATTCAGAGCTAATGATCCTGCATCTGGGGGAGCTTTTACCATGATCCTCTCTCCTCCATACCCACTCTCAATGCCCCTCTTTGCTTTTCCTTAGTGACTTCGCAGGGAGGAACCTTTCATGGACCTGCAGAAAGGCTGATGCCGACAGGAGACCCAGCTGCCCTTCGGGAGATTCCAGGCTGATGCTGTTCTACAGAACCTTAGTTTCTTGGATATTCCCATCAGGCTCCTGATTACAACTTTGGAGCAACCAATGATCCCCTAAAGGATCCATCTCAGATTTTACACTGAGCGTGCTGGGACAGGACTGGGGGAGCCTAGTCAGTGCTGCATGGACACCTGGCAATGTGGACATGACCAATAAAGCTCATCGTTTATGTAGCGCAATAATGAGTCTCAAAGGCTTGATTTGAGGAGTTGCTCACTAATCTAGGACACAAGACCCAATTGCTCTCATCAGCTAATGAAACTTACTTCTACAAAGAAGGCCATCATGGTCAGCCTGTGTTTCTTATCACCTCTGTCGAGGAGCGGGATCACTAGGTCCAGCAGCATCCTTGTGGTCTCAGGGCAAGCATAGTGCACCATGGCTCTGTGACACAAAGCAGAAATACCTTTGTTAGTAAGGGAAGAAGCACGTTCTGCAACAAGGGGGTGAGGGGTCAGCTTGGGGCCACATGGCAGCCCAGAAGTGAGGAATGTTTCATTCTGGAATTGCCCCCACTAGCAGGACTGACTGCATGGAAAACGCTTGTGTATTACCTGGCCAGGAGGCTCACCCCATGGAGGTGATCTTGGGGGCTTTGTAGGAGGATCCAGCCTTGCTCCTTCTCCATAACAGTCAGCTCGGAACGGCAGCCAACACAGAGAAGCAGCATCTTTATAGCCTCCACTGCAGAGCTAGATTCAAACAACACACCAGCGTGACTGAATGCCAGGAGCCCCCTCATGGTAGGTCTGTCAGGGAGTGACGGATTCACTTGTGTGTGGAAAGACACACCAATGGTTTAAATAGAGCTTAGGAAGGCACAGGTTCGTGACTGGGGTTCCTAGGCACTATAGTAATACAATTTAATAATATGAAGAAAGAGAAAGTTCTGAGCAAATCCTACAGACAATTGCACATCAGCACTAGGGCATGTCAATGTCACAGAACAGGAGAACTTCAGCCCTTTAGTGTCAGACCCACATTCCTTTGACACACTGGCAAATTGGCTCCCACTAATTTCTCCCCATAGCTGCTGGGATAGTCTTTCTACTTCCTCTGCAGTGCATTGGTCGGTATGTCATTTACCACTGAGAGACACCCTTGCAACCTAAGCCCTGCCTGCTAACTCCCTCAGAATTAGAGAGTTATGGAAAACCTGCAGGGGCCACATGAGAGCTGGAGAAAAGAACTATGACTTCTCTATGACTGTCCATGTAATTAGACCGTTGACTTTCCAGTAGGCGCAGTACCTGGTGTGGAGGCTCTGCCGGCTGCTTTCCCTTCCAGAGACTTTATCCCCTGGTATGCTCTGTCCCAGGCTGAAATGGATTTCGACAAGAAGAGCCATTAGCAGCTGAGGATAGAGGCGGGTTGTGGCATCTCTGGACTTGCTCACCGAGATCATCTCATAGAGAGCGCATGTGGCCTGAAGAAGGAACAAGACAGACACAAGCTTACTTGGAAATCCTACTCCCTCCTGTGTCAGTTCTCAGGACTTCCTGCTTATGTGCTATGAAACTCCCCTGATTCATGGAGAAACAAACCGAGTTAAACTGCCCTGAGCAGCAGGGCGGGGGAAGCCGGGCACTGGCAGGTTGAAGGCTTTGCCTTGTGGAGTCTGGTGACACTAGGCTGCATTGCCACACAGGGGACCTAGCTTTGATTTCGGATCTCGCAGAGCTTCCTGACCTGCAGGGGCTGCAGAGACAGCATGCTTGGGGTGGGGGTAATGCCTCATGGGACTAAGAATGGGAGAGAATAAATTAATGAAGAGAAGAGTGGCTCTTTCATCAGCTTCCTCGGCATCTTTCTTCTCCCTCATTTGGACTTCCACCG
>NW_027058102.1:0-3000 GCF_011386835.1 Chrysemys picta bellii | reverse complement strand
TCACATGCCTCATTCTAGCTTCACCACCCAGATTGGGATCCCCAGTAGTTCCCTAGTAAATTGAAAACGGATGGATCATTTTCATAATTGGGAATGTGGCAGCTACTTGCTGTATGCATGGGACGAATGATCAGGGCCACGTCACCGGGGCTAAAGTCCCCAACTGATACTCCACAATGGCGTTCCATGAGAAATTTCGCTGACAGTGTAGTCACATATCACCAATATGGGCCCAAAGTAAGTAACAGGAAACCATTCTTCAGTTACCTTTGTGTACTGGCCGCTTATACCCCTGATTACTCCTTGCACCTGCAATGTCACTAGAAGTGGCAGGGAAAACACGCTCTTGAGGAATGTTCTCAGCAGGACCCATCTCTGGTGGGAGCTCATGGCCTTCACCACATGCTTTTTGCTGGTAAAAGGAAGAAGCCTGGATTGGACTTTGAGGTGCTGAAGCGTAACGGAGGCATCAGATGGTGAGCACATGAACTGAGGGTTATGCTGAAGGAGTGTGAGACTAAGAGACATCTGGACTATACAAGAGAACAAGATCATGTGAACAGTAACAATGTAGAAGAGTAAGACACTGGCAAAGATTAACAGAATACAGGAAAAGCACGGGAGGGCAGGGACTGGTGACCCGAATAGTAAATCCGGCTCAGAAACGCTACAGAAGAGAGTGAAGGAAATGACTCAGCTGACACCTCCAGAAAGAAAATCATCTCAAAATGTCTGCAGAGACTCTTGGCTTTGAATCACATGTGGAGTAAAGAGGATTACAAAGTTACTGGGTAGAAAATCATCAGTCAGCCATGCAATAGTCCCCCAGCTCCTCCCCTAAAGAGTCCTCAGCATCTAAAGAGAAAAAGGCACGAAGTGAGGGACTGCTATTGGCAACTCTGGTCCCACCGAGCATGGAGTGAGAAGCCAGGTGTGAAGGCTGGGCAGTTAAATGAGAAGTCACGTTACCTCAGCTCAATAATGATGGCCATGGCCTGGAGCCGTATGGTGCTGGAGAGAGAGTCCCGGGGTTCTTTCTTAATCATCTCCTGTAAGTCACAAAGGGGCAAACATAGAAAATGAGACACAAGTGCTCCCAGCATCAGTCCTACTCCCTCACACATTCGTTGAGGAGGTTATACAAAGCCCTGGCATCACAGCTAACTCTGGAGGCCTCAAAAAAGGCTAAATTAGCCACAGGCTTCTCCGGAGTCTCCAATAAATCCCCAGCTAAAAGAACATCAGATATTCCAAAAGTAACAAGGAGCCCAGCCAAAACCCAGGATCTTCCTTTCTGATGGAAGAGCTCCCAGATCATGAAGCTGCTCAGCCAGTGGTGTTGTCCAAAGGGATCTCATCTGTTTCTACCCAGCCACAAATTCACTCCCTCATTTCCTCATCCATCTCTGTTCACTCATCTCCTACTTCCCGCCAACTAGCATCCTCTCTCTGTCCATTCACACTAATATTTCCAGTCAATCAGCACTGACCTCAATTTTACACACTGAAATAATTGCTTCAGTGTATACAACAAAGTTCTTTACAACTCTCCAGATTCCATGGACCCTAGCGTGGGTTTAGCAGCTAAGTATTCTCCACAGTTCATCAACCTTTTCCAACCAACAACACGGACCCTGTGTATATTATTTACTCACCACTATGGCTCCTGCAGTGTCTGATGCAAAGTTGTGAATAAAAAAGTCAGGCATGTTATGCCAGTCGATGCTCTTGCTGAGAACAAACAAGAGTCTTAAGAAACTTTTTTTCATAATGAAATCCTAAACCAAAATGAGAAAAAATATATATCAGGGTGAAAGGGATTTAGATAGAGAACATCATCGGGTAGAATATTCTACCTTCATTCAAAACCCCTCCACACGGAACACCTGGTAGATAAATTAACAATGTTGCAGAGCAATGAATAGTCAGGATCAGAAATCGTGGTGAGTTGAGGATGATGACGTATCCGGGCAGCACCTACAATATACTGGGCTCTGTCTGCAAACAAAGGAAGACACAGGCCCAGCTCCCAAGAATTGACAGTCTAAGAAGGGTTCTGATGGCTTCCAGCAGAATGTTGGATTGTGTAGGACCTGACTGTGTGAGCTACTTGTTCAGAGAAGGGTTGGATCAAGGAGAACAAGCAGAACAGCAATGGGACTCCATGTGGAGGACTCCACACAGGGCCTGTTTTCTGTAGGACAAGTAGCCAGATGTAGCGTGACCATGTGTAATAAATGAAGGGGGGGGGCTCCCTTTTATGAACACCCAGCCAGCCAGTTAGCTATAAAGTCCCTCTTGGTGGCTGTTCTCTGCTTGCTTTACCTGTAAAGGGTTAACAAAGTTCCCCAGCTAAAGGAAAAGGAGTGGGCACCTGACCAAAAGATCCAAGGGGAGGGCTAAAACTTTTTAAAATGGGGAAAAAACTTCTCTTTGTCTGTGTCTGTTCTCTGGAGACGGGACTCGGAGCAGCAATTCTGTGTAAGGCTGGAACCAGGTATGAAAATTCATCTTCCATACCGAGAAAAATCATTGGACAGGGAATGACGCGATCAGGTTTATTTCTTTATTTTGGCTTGTGGATCTCCTCTGTGCTAACCCCAGATACTTTTGTTTTGCTTGTAACCTTGAAGCTGAACCTCAAGAGAGCTATCTTGATGCTTAATTTTTGTAATTGTTTTCTTTTAAGATCTAGCAAAAAGCCTAAGTTCCAGATGTACTTTCTTTCTTTTTGTTTTTAACAAAATTTACCTTTTTGAAGAACAGAATTGGATTTTTGGTGTCCTAAGAGGTTTGTGCATGTTGTTTAATTAGCTGGTGGCAACAGCAGATTTCCTTTGTTTTCTTTCTCAGCTCTTCCCCGGGGGGTGGGGCGGGATTTGAAAGGGCTTGAGGATACCCCACAGGGAAGAATTCCCAAGTGCTCCTTCCTGGGTCCAAGGGTTTTTTTTGCATTTGGGTGGTGGCAGCGTTTACCAAGACAAGGTCAGAGAAAAGCTG
>NW_027058101.1:0-3000 GCF_011386835.1 Chrysemys picta bellii | reverse complement strand
TTATCTCCCTTCTCTCCAGCAGTCTTAGGAGGGAGCAGCAGGGAGTGTGGGTGGGAGGGAGGAAGGAGAATCTGGCAGTGCTCCCACCTTCTTTATAGCAGCACCTTAGAGCGCAGTCTCTGGAGGGAGGTGCTGGTGGGGCTAGTTGCCTTCAGCCCTTACGGGTACATGTAGACTGGAGCTGGAGGTGTAATTTCAAGCTTGAGTAGACATAGGCACGCTAGCTTTGTTTGAGCTAGTGTGCTAAAAATACAAGTGTAGCCACGGTGGCGTGGCTCATGGGATGGTCTAGCTGCCCAAGTACAATCCCATCTGAGATCCTAGGTAGGTACTCAGGCAGCTAGCCCACACCACCGCAGCTAGCGTCTACCGTTAGTGTGCTCGCTTGATCAAAGCTAGCCTGGGTATATCTACCCAAGCTGGACATTACACTTTGAGCTCCAGTGCAGTCAGGCCCTAAAAGAGCTCCTCTCTCCATTGAAAGTATAGAGTGGTGCTGAGGTCAGAACATGCATACGGGCTGTCTTTTCAATCCTCTTGGCACAGAATCAGAGTAATCCTAGAATGGGAGTTGCAAAGCTCCATCCCCACCTCAGGAGCAGCATGAGGGGCCCAGATTGGAGGAAGACGAGGTAGAGTGAATGAGGAATTGCCTAAGGTGTCCCTCTCCTGGTAGGGACCTGTGACCAGGAAGCAGTAGGCCCATGACAGTGAAGTGAGTGAGCAGTGAAAAGAGTGGCAGGGAGGCCTGTGACAGGGAGGTGGGGAGCAGGGCACCGGGATTTCTCAGCTCTTTATTTTTCCCAGGTGGGAGTAGGGTGTGAGAAAGCAGAGTGGTGACTGTCTGCTCATTTTCACTAGGCGCAGGAACAACGATAGGAGTTGCAGCATTAGGAGCTACTCAGAGGAGAGGAATGTATTTATTGAAGGAGAGGGAAAGCCCCAAATTGATTAGTTGGTTAGTTGATTTTATTGGGACATCAATCCAATCAGGAAGTGAATGTGGGGGCAGGGGTGCAAGGAGAAGGGGTAAAATTGTAGAGAAGTTCTCACATTGTTAACTGGGTTTTCTTTCAAGGCAGATGGGTGACCTGAGAGGCCAGAAATTAACTTGATTTTTGTCTCTTTTTTTTAGCGAAGGTGTCACATGGCATATTTTATTGTTGGATTTTGTTTTTTAGTTTGCTGGTCTTTGCACTCACTGTTACTCCTTGGTAGGTCTGAAACTTCAGAGTCAGGTTAAGATGCAGTTAGTCAGAGGAGTGTCAGTGGGGAGCCTCAGATCTGTAAGTATGTAGGAGATTTATGGTCTGCAATGGCAGAGAGTCCTTAATTGTATATCTCTGATGGCCATTCCAACTACAGACAGTGGGGGGCTAAATCCACAGAGGGACTTAGGCGTTGCAACACTCAGCATTGCAACACATAATTGTTAGGTGCCCTGCCGCCTACTGGACTCCTCAGCCCTGAGCTAGGATCCCAGGCTCCCTTTATAATGCATGGGAAGCGTAGACACCTAGGAATGGGATTCACAGAAGCCAGCATGCTGAGCAGGGAGCCAAAATGAAATGCTTTTGAAAAGGGTGGGGCCTAAGCCCTGCCCCTCAAAGGTAATTAGATACTTAACTCTGGGCCAGAGAGAGACGCCTATATCTGCTCAGGATTCTCAGCTGTAAACCGTCTCCTGGAGTTAGGCCCCTGAGCTAGGTCACCCCTTGAGAGCTGAGAGACCCCACCCCATTATAGCCAATAGCATACTGGACTGCGGGAGATCTAAGTTCAAGTCCCTGCTCCAAATCAGCCAGACTGGGTTTTTGAAAACGGGCCTCCCACATCACAGGCGACTGCCCTAACTGAAAGGCTATTGGGTGGACAACTGGGAGATATGCAAAAAACAGAACTCTCCAAATATCACAGGTGGCCTGGAAGGGAAGGTGGCACCTGAGTAGCTCTGAGGAATATGGCTTCCACATCATGTGCTCCTCTGACAGCAGCCCTGGCTGGCAAATCACAAAAGGTTTGCCAGTTGAAAGACCAAATTTCACAAATCACACATGGTTTGTCAGACCTGAACTTGCAGCAGGAATGGTGAGGGTATTTGGGTGAGACTTGGGGAAGGGGATGCTTTAAAACTAGTCTCCGTGTACTATTTGTAATGTCTCCAGTTTTATATTTTTAACTTTTTCCCCCTGATTTTCAAATGTAAAAAAATCATTCAAAACAGTTAAGGTTGATAAGGACAAACAACACCCACATCAAAACCACAAAAGCAATGAAATACTGAGTAAAACCATACAAACTGATCACCAGGAAGTATTATCTGGAGAACTACTGCAGCAGTGAATTTAAATGCTCAGCCAGAACATTTCATTCATGTACATATATAATGCAAAGTTTTGCCATAGTTGGGAAATATGCTCTCTCTCCCTCCATGTTATGGCTATTACCTTTTTGTTTTTTGGTGTGAAAAATAAAACAGAAAGGGATTTGACTTACCATGGCCAGAAGGTTGTAAATTCTGATTGGTGCCAGGAAAGAGGATTTCTAAACACTCCTGAAATTGCTGGCAGGTTGACTCCCCTTTTTTCTGTATGTGAATTAACAACTTCCTGATTTTGATCACGATGTCCTCTTTTTGACTGATGCTGTTGTACTCCTCTATAATGATGCACTGGGCAAGTAACTCATCCAGGATGTTATCAGGGTCTCTTTGAATAGTTTCTACCAGCTCTTTGTGTTTGGTGCATAGAATCCTGTATTTGTCACCAGTGGCCATTATCACTGAATCACAGGATCCGCAGTGATTTGCTTTTAAAAGACAGAAGACACAGGATTTGTGAAACTGCTAGAGGCAGCTTCAGTTTAGCCAGTAACACTCTAGGAAAGTGCCTTGTCCGTTATCATGAGATTCGCCATTTCAACAATTTGAGAGACAGACCCACCAGACCCCCCTCTTTCTGTTGAAAATGGAATAGTTCTGTAATAACGACTGGAAATTAG